>NC_056733.1:1088263164-1088358164 GCF_019279795.1 Protopterus annectens | reverse complement strand
GGCTATGCAACTTTGCAATCCTGCAGCGAGCAGGAAGGGAAGAACCTGTCTGCTGTGGGGCTCAAGTTTTCTATTCCTCAGAGGACCTTTTCTAGAAACCAATGAGGAGGGAAGAAAACTTGGTTCTGGAAATCTCAAAGGCCTTTCAGGATCCATGTGGAGATGCTTCCTCCAGAGGCAGAGGAGGTTTCTTTGGTAGATGCCACCCTAGAGGCAGAGGGGGTCCGCAGAATTAGGGCTTCAGATATTCCTTCCCTGACAGGCGCTGTCAGTGCTCCTGAAGCACTGCCCAACTGCTAATCTCTAAAGGCAATTGGGAGTCATCTTTTCCTGCACCCAGTTGTCTTGCCAAATATTATAAACAACAGTTGGGTGATAAATATAATATCCAGAGGTTATTACATTCCCTTTTCCCTTCCACCTCGGGGATCCAGGAGGAAACTCCCCAACATTCCACCCAGTCAGAGTGAGTACGTAGTTCAAGAAGTTCAAAAGCTGCTACAAAAGAGAGTCATCCAAAAGATCCCAACCGAACAAATAGGATTCGGAACTTACTCCCACTTCTTTTTCGTGCCAAAGAAAACAGGGGAACTAAGACCAATCCTGGAGCTAAGCAATCCCAATCATTATGTAAAGAAGTCAGAATTCCAAATGGTTACGGTCCAGACCATCCTTCTACTGCACAAGGATGATTGTGTGTGCTCTAGAGATCTCCAGGATGTGCAGTATCACATCAAAATAGACAGGAGACACCTGCACTTTTGGCTGGGAGCCAATCACTACCATTTCAGATCACTGCCCTTTGGATTCACCACAGCCCCCCAGGTGTTACCAAATGTATGGCAGTCATAGCAGCTGACCTGAGGCTCAAAGGATTCCAGGTGTAGCCCTGTCTAGACGATTGGATCCTCACCACCCCAGCAAGGTATCAACTTCTTCATGTTAGGGACTACGTGCTTCACATATCCAACTCCTTAGGCATTACAATAAATCTTGCCGAATCCAACCTGACTCCTGTACAAAACCTACAATTCATAGGAACTCAACTGGATACGACAAATCAAGTGGCTTCATTACCCCTTCATCACATTATATCTCTGAGAAATCAAATGAGGGACTTACAGTCTCTTCCATCCCCTCCTGCAAGATTAGTGTTACAGGCTCTTGGATCAATGGCATCAGATATTTTTTTCTAGTCCTTCTAGCAAGATTTTTTTATGTGAATCCTCCAGTGGACCTTAGTGGTATAGTGGTCAGTTTTTACCAGCATCTATCTGTTCCAATCAAACTCACCCCAATTTGCAAACATCATATTCAGTGGTGGATACAGTCAGACAACCTGTTTTTGGGCAGGCCATTCTGTCCTGCCCCCACAATAACCAGTGACCACAGATGCTTCCTAGTTGGGGTGGAAGGAATTAGATGGGAAAGATGGTCCAAGGCACATGGTCCCCCTCAGAGACTAAACTGCATATCAATGTCCTCGAGATGAGAACAGTCCTTCTAACATTGCAAGCCTTTTAGGACATTCTCCCTCTGAGGAATATTGCTATTCATACAGACAACATGTCAGTTGTCTGTTACATCAACAAACAAGGAGGAACCTGCTCCTACCTGCTGTGCAGAGAGGCCATGAGAGACTGGAAATGGGCTGTCTCTTCACACGCTCTCTTATTGCAATGCACATACCGGGGAAAATCATTGTGCTGGCAGACAGACTCTGCTGCTCCATTCCATTTCCTCATGAGTGGTCCCTCAGTCAGTCAGTAACAAATATGATTTTCAGCCAGTGGGGGCCAACCTTGCTGCAACCTATTTTTCTCCCCATTAACAACAAGTGGAACAAGTACTTCACTCTAATCCCCCTCCAGGGCAGTCACTTATGGATGCCATGATGGCCCCTGGGTCTCCCCTATATGCTTATCCCCCTCTTCCTTTTAATCCCGAAGTTTCTACAGGAAACAAGCAGGCTGAAGAGCTCAGTCATACTCATTGCCCCCTTCTGGCTTTGTCAGGTGTTGTTCCCCTTTCTGTGGTCTCACCTCAAATATCCTCCATGGATACTGGAGCCACTTGGGACCTCCTGTCTCATCCATCACAATTCCAGCATCCCAGTCTCCATGCTCTCAAGCTGACTGCATGGTTTCTCCAATTCTAGTGATAGTAAGATTGTCCAGGCTCACTTCCCCAGTCCGTAACATTATTTTGGCTTCTAAGAAGGCTTCAATTAAGAGGGTCTACAAAAGCAAATGGAAAAGATTTTCAGTATGGGCTTCTAAATAAAACATTGATTCCTTCTCATTGTCTCCTTTCCTCAGTACTCTTTTCAAAGAAGGGGCTAGCTTTTCTGTCCTTAAACTTCATCTAGCCGCAATATCCAGTTTTCATGTTGGAATCGAATCCCTCTCTCTGTCAGCTTCCAGGCTATGCAAAGCTTTTATGAAAGGCATCTTCCTCCCCAGACCTCCAATAAAAGATCCTACTCCTCCTTGGGACCTCACGGTGGTCCTCCAAGGGTTAACTCAGAAATCCTTTGAACCAGAAAACAATTGCGACATGAAGTTTCTTTCTTAGAAATCATTCCTTTTGGTAGATATTACTTCAGCTAAAAGAATTTCTGAACTCCAGGCCTTATCAGCTAGGTCTCCTTACATCATCTTTCATAAGGATAGGGCATGTTTATGAACTAACCCTTCCTTTATGCCTAAAGTGGCCACTAAGTCTAACATTAATTAATCAATACAATTCCTAGTTTTCTTCCCGAACTTTACTAATAAAGGCAATATATATGCTGCATCTGTTTGACATCTATAGGCAACTATGTTTTACCTTCACAGAACAAAACAGTATAGGAAGTCTGATCCGCTGTTTGTATCCTTTTCCCCTAACCATTTAGGGCAAGCAGTTTCCAGAATTATCTTGGATAAATGGATTACTAATTGTATTTTGCTGATTTATTCTCAAAAAAGTTTGGAATTGCCTCAACCTCCTAGATCCCCCCCCCCCCCACCAGATCTATGGCTACCTCATCTGCTTCTTCCTCTAGAATTTCAACTGATATCTGTGCTGAAACCACTTGGTCAAAGAATCATACCATTGTTACACATTGCAAATTGGTTATTGTCTCCAGAAGCAGGGCTTCCTTTGGTTCAACAGTGCTCTGGCATATCCTTCCTTGAAGGCCGCCCAAGAGTTACGTAACTGAGGACTCTAACCCATCATTGAGGAAGAACAAAAAGGACATCATCAGATTTAGAAGTTATGTACTTACCATAACTTGGCATCTGTGTTATCCATTTTCATTCTTTCTCGCCTTCTCTCCCTGCTATCCCCTGGTCTTGTCACTCCTGGAAGGATCTTTGGATGATAAGGGAACCTTCATGTTCCATGGTTTATGCCTCACTCCTTGTGTGCGTTCTCTCTGTATAATCTAGTGGGCAGCAAAGTAGCAAACTCAATCTAAGGAGTTAGAGATGGTGTGGAGCATTATGGGTAGAGGGAGGAGCTCAAGACTCAGATCTAAGTCTTGCAAATACAGCTGAATCAGATCTGGGTGTTGGAGCTGTAACCCATTAGTGAGGAAGAATTAAAATGGGCAACACAGATGCCAAGTTATGGTAAGTACATAACTTCTAATTTTCCTGTGATGTCTTTTATATTTTGCCCTGGGAAGAGCATTTATTCATCCAAAGTACATATGTATAGAGTTCTTCCTGAGCTTTTTCAACCAGTATCTGGTATCTGCCAAGGAATTTCACAGAATTCTGGGATTCATGGCCTGTATGACTTTCATGACTACCTCGGGAAAACTTCACATGAAAAAAATTAAATGGTAACTGATCTGTTTGAACTCAACATCAACAGCCCTGATCTGTCCGAACTCAATATCCGCACCCTTTGTCATTTCAGATCCCAGATCTGGGGTTTGTAAAAAGGCTAGTGCTATGGTGGATGAACCAGTTCTCTTTCATTCCAGATTCATAGGTTTATAGATTAGTAGGCTAACTGCCCTTGTGAGCCATTTTAAGCCTAGCCAATTACCCCATGTGGGAATCAAACCCTGCACCTTGTGTATCTAAGGCAAATACCTTAACCATTATACCAGTCTCCCACTAGGTCTTCCCTTTTCCCATCCACCTCCTCTTCAGTCTGTCACAACAGATGTTTCAGACTTTTCTTTGGGAGGCAGTGGAATAAAGTTTGTGGAACAAACAGGACTGACAGAAACACATTAGTGCACATCAGTGTAAAAAAGATGACCTTGAATCACCTCTTGTCTTCAGGACCTCTGCATGTTATTGCAAACAATACCACAGTCACATGGTATATAAGCAAATAGGTGGAACCCACTCTTATCCCCTTTGCAGACTTACTATGACAGCTTGGGAGATTGCAACTCAGCTCAGTTTGATGACTTTGCAGGCTTTCTAAGTTCTCTCAGATTAAAGCATTGCGACAGACAAGCTAAGCAGGACCAGGACAGGCCCTCATGAATGGAAACTGCTCAGGGGCGTCTTCCAGGAATTGATCCAGTTGTGAGGAACACCTCAAATAAATCTGTTTGCCTCATTTTAAAAACAAACTATTCCAGGACTCCTTACAAACAGGTCTGGAAGACAGGTGCTTTCTCATTCCCGTGGGCAAGAATGTTTTTCTCTGCTTTTCCACTCATTCCTCTGATACCCAGACATCTTCTAAGGATTCAGAGGGACTCAGAGAGATTCTCCAAAGATTGACTGGTGACTCCCTTTTGGCCCAGGCAGCAGAGGTTCTCCTTTCTTTTGAAACTGACCGAAGGCAATTACCACACTCTTTCCTTATAGACTGGATTTACTCACACAAGATGGGGATTGTTTGACAAACCCCAACCCGAAAACATATCACATGCTTTACTGTCTGATAGAATTCTGGTAATTGTAGGCGCATTTTTCTGTAGATATGCAGCAAGTACTGAAAGAGACCAAAAGTGCTGCTAGGAAATCATAAATGTGGAAGTGGAAAAGATTGTTGCCACTAACTCCTTTAAGGTCCAGTTACACCTGATTCTTAATTATTTGTATGTGCTACTGTTCTCTGGCCTTTCTTATTCTTCTGTAAAGATTCATCTGTGTGTTTGTCATTTCTGCTTGTCTGCCCTTGAACCCTCTCTCTCTTGCTATCCTCAATTCAAGCAGTTTTTGAAAGGGGATTTACATATTCATCCACATAGACAATAGGTTGCTCTTCCTTGGGATCATAACTTTGTACTTGAAAATCTAACTCTTCTTCCATTTGAACCAGCTCATCAGATAGTTTTGGGGTTCTTAACATGATAGACAGTATTATTCATTACTATGACTTCTGTTAAGAGTATCAGAGTTAAAAGCTGTTACTGTGGGTCAAGTCTACCTCATTTTCCACATGGTTGGAATTTCTATAAGAGCAAAACCTTCTTTTATGCCTAGAGTAGTTTCAGAGTTTATCTTGAGCCAGTGCATTAATCTCCCTGTCTTCTTTCCACAATCCAATAACAGGTGGAAATAATTTGCTGTACTCTGGATATTCACAGTTAGCTCAGATAATGCTTATTTACAAATCATTCCATATGGAAAGGTGATCAGCTGTTTGTTTCTTTGGAAGGTAAGAGATTTGGGCTACCAATATAGAAAAGACAATCTCCAGATGGATGTCTCATGCTATTTTCTTTTGATACTGTCATCATGACAAGCCAGATCCAAGTAGGGATATGGCCCATTCTACTAGGGCTTTAGCTTCATCTGTGGCTTTCTGGAATGGACTCAAGAAGTATTCTAGCAGCAGCAATGAGATCTTCTATACATAATTTTACAAAACATTACAAACTGGATTCATTTTCCAGGTCTAGATCACCCTTTACTTGGACCATTATTTAGCAGATCCTGGATTCTTAAACTTCCCACTTATATTTTTTCTAAGCCAATTTAGATTTTCTAATAGATCACTGTTGTAGCAGCTGTCCCCTCTCTCCACCCACTTTTTTTAATATATTGCCAATGTGTAAATTGAGGTATATCCTAATAAGGACCACGAGAGGGAGGTATATTAATTATGTTATTTACTGTCATATCTAACATAGCTATCGTATTCCTCTGTAATAAATAGGGCAGGGTCTTCTGGAGAGAACATACACTCCCACTAGAACTAACAAGTTCCCTGGTAATTTTCTTTATACTGAAAGATGTGGCCTTCTCTTGAGTTCCCATCCGTCTTGTCTGTTCTACGCTATATATCCACTGCAAAAGTTCTCCCCCACTTTACGTACCTTACCATACTTTACTTTAGTTGTTCTTTTCTGTAGTATAAATCTGTTTGTCTTCCCCTATAACTTCCAATGCATTCACTGTCTGCAACATGTAAATAGTGACCTTTCCCTTACTGAATCAAAACAAAATAATAATCTCTTTAGGCAGGTTTTCTATTAACTACATCTACACCTGGTTAACCCCCTGCTTTGAAAGTCTTTCTGCTAACCCCCATATAATTACTACAGCTTTGTAACATTTCACCTTCTGCTAACATTTGCTATCTTGCTCTTTCTCCAAACAGCTTTTCTAGTGATATGGCATTTTTACTATTTCTACCATATAAGACTTCTTACCTTGCTCACCTCTACGTCTACAGATAGTTTTTTTCTCCTCTTCCATACTTTACAATTTCAGCTGTTGCAGCCCACTCAGTTCACCCTCCCTTCACTCAGGCTCACTCTGTTCCCCTACCCTAACCCCAAATTCCACCCACCCCCACTATATCTAGTTTTATACCTACACAAAACCTTCCTGTTGTTGTGCCTAACTCCACCTCTTCCTATCCAACCAAGCCACCTATCATTCTGCTACCCCTCATCTGTCACTAACACCCATTACTCAAATCATACTATCCATATCTCCACCATTGAAGCTCCACCAATCAAGTTATAACTCTCTTTCACAGGACTCCTCAGCCTCCATCTCATTGTTTACACCCACTCTTGCCCCCAATTACAATCCTTCTCTTTAGCATTTTTTTCTTTTATATATATATATATATATATATATATATATATATATATATATATATATATAAAATCTATGTATATATATATATATATATATATATATATATATATGTATATATATATATATATATATATATATATATATATATATATATATATATATATATATATGTATGTATGTATGTGTGTGTGTGTGTGTGTATATATATATATATATATATATATATATATATATATATATATATATATATATATATATACACACATATATACATATATATATATATATATATATATATATATACACACACATATATATATATATATATATATATATATATATATATATATATATAGGATCTATACTGATCCCCGAAGGAATTTTTAACCAAAACAAAAATGGCTGGGCATACGTACGTAAAAGTGCTTTTCACTAAAGAAGCACTTTTGCAGAAATATGCCTGCAGCTAGAGGGAGGTTTGGGGGAATGACTGTTGCGGAGACCATACTACGGTGCGGATAAGGGAAAACTTCCCTTCTCCTCACTGTAGTGCGATCTTGGAGTAAGAATATTAAAGTAGGGGGTGTGGGGGTTGCAGGGGGGCTTGCCCCCCTGCATAAATGTTAATTTACTGTTTTTTTTTTTTTTTGAACATACTTTAGCGAAAGCGCTTTTCGTGAAAGCGCTAAAATGTTCGTGATAGTGGATTCAAACTGTTGAACCCTAGATCCATATATATATATATACATTATATCTCTACAGCTGTCCTCTTTCTTCAATTTTCAGCCTTCTCTCTGCTCCACATTCTTAGCATCCCATATTCTATATACCTATTCAAATTCCTGCCTAATTATTTTAATTCTTTTTATTTTTTTAATTATTTTTTAATTCTATTTTTTATTTTTATTTCCTTCTGTAATATAATTATATATTCATATACCATCTTTTCTCCATCATTGTCTTCAGGACTCGTGTTTCTAATATACACCAAATATGCTCCTCATCTTTCTACCAACATATCTATTCTTACTACTATCATACTTTACATGCTATATGATACCCATCACACCTACTTCTCAATTCCCAACCCTTACTCACACTGGCTACTGCCTGTGCCAGTTGCCAGCCATTCACTATCACTATTGTTTCTAGCTTATTTGGTTTACCTCAGTCTCATTTCAGATATAAAATTCTTAACCCTTCTTTCAACTCATATAAGGTAAATTTAAATTTAATACTAGCATACCTAAACCCTCACTAGTGTATACATACTGTAAAAAGATCATAGTATGCTGTGATGTCCACCCAAACCTAGGTCCTGGCTGCCTCTCTTTTCCACCTGCTTGCTTCCTCTTCTACTGTAACAACATCTGCTAAAAATTTGAAAATAGTATCCATTAATATTTAAAGTATAGTAAACAAAGTCTCTGAATTTTATTCCAGGATCACTCATTACTCCCCAGAAATTATTATTTTTACAGAAACTTGACTCAAACCACATATAAAAGACTCTGAAATTCTCCCCTCTGAGTGTACCATCATCCACTCTGACAGATTAAATAAAAAAGGTGGTGGTGTAGCAATCATCTTTTCTAACCATATCTCTGTCTCTTCTTCTTCTATTTCTGTATCTAAATTCCTCTATGCTAAGATCCTTGTCTCTCACTGTAAATTAACTGAGCCAAAAAACACTATGTATAATTGCCCTATATATTCCCCCAGAAAATACGACTCCTATTCTGGAAGACATCCTACATTGGGTAGCTAGTTCCATATCTCATGAAATAATAATTCTTAGTGATGTTAGTATTAATTGACAAACCTTCACATCAGACTACCGTTCCATATTGTTTCAAACAACTCATAACTTCCCGTACTAATTTCAGTAAAGTTAATAATACTGGGACTACTCTGGACTGTATCCCTAGTCTCAAATCCAAACCTTTATGACTTTCCAAAAACCCTCCCAGACTCCCACAGTGATCACCATCCCAAATATGTTCAGATACTAGCAACTCAACATATCAAACAACACCTTTATAAAGGCTGCTGTAACCTCTCAAATTTCAATTCCAAGATCTTTAATAACATCCTTAATAACATTAATTGGTCCATTCCTCTATTCCCTACCACTGGATAATGCTGTTCTAAAAATTACTACAATATTTCTTGACATTCTCAATAGCTTTGCTCCTATAAGAAAAGAGAGAGTTAAATTTACCCAATCACCCTGACTATCCCCTTCTACTAGACTGTTAATGTATAACAGAGACAAAGCTCGGAGAAACTGGCAAAAATACAAATCTCAAGCTCACTTACAGAACTGCAAACAACTTTGAAACATATCAAAAAACAAGTTACAGCTGATAAGAAATATTATTACTTCAAACCACAGGATAACCAAAAACACAACCCCCCCCCAAAAAAAAACTTTTGGTCCACTATCAAGAATAGATCACACCCTGGAAATCCTAGTACTCATAACCCTTGTCCAAACATCTCACCCTTAGAAACTGCATCTAAATTTAACTACCACTTTATTGACTCAATAGCCACCCTTACCCAAAACTCCCTACAGAATCCTGCCATCCCTGACAAACTTCAAAGTTCTAACAATGCCATTATCAACTTAAAAAAATTATTACACAAACTTAAGCCCTGCTCACCCTCTGTAGACAATCTCCCATATGAATATCTAAACATTGCTACCCCCTCTATTGCCTATGCAGTCTCTATCTTGATCAGTTGATGCATTTGTGAGTCATATGTCCCATCTGTCTGGAAAAAAAATTACATCATTCCTGTTCATAAAGGGGGAACTCCACTGAAATAACGAACATCAGACCAGTTGCAATCTTGTCCCCTCTTTCCAACATCTTAGAAAAATGTATTTGTAAACAACTTTTACAATACTTACTACAAGAAAATCTGTTAACCTCTACCCAACATGGCTTTCACTCAGATCATAGCACAGCAACTGCCCTTGTTGCCTTTTTGGACCACATCATTAAAGCCAGAGATAACACCAATTTAGTTTCTTCCCTCTTTTTAGATCTCTCTAAAGCTTTCAATACAGTCTTGCATACCAAACTATTCAAAAAATATCTGCTTTAGGCTTTTCCAGTACAACAGTCACTTAGTTTTCTAGCTACCTGTCTAATCAGCTACAATCAGTTAAATGGCTCTTTACTTGCTCATCTTTTCTCCCAGTTAATACAGGTGCTCCACAAGGCTCTGTACTTGGCTCTCTCCTTTTTAAGATATTTATAAATGATCTATGTACATCTTCCCAACAAGCTACACTTGTACAATATGCAGATAACTCCACTGTCATTTGCTCATCTAATTGTCCTTCCCATTAGCAATCTATGACTCAGCAGGCTTTCAACTCTTTTGAAAATTTACTCAGCGACATTCAACTTTTTCTAAATCCAAATAAAGCAAAACTGCTCATTTCTTCCCAAATCCCAAACACACATAAAAAACACCTTCAAGATATCCTCTCTCAACAATACTGAAATTAAAGTTGTGCCTCACACAAAGTTACTTGGTGTCATTAATAGATGATCAACTGAAATTTGATCTTCATATTCAAATGTGCATAAAAACAACACACAAAAAACTGGGCATGCTCTATAGATGAAAAATATTCTTTACCAACTCCTCAAGAGTTAGTCTAGCCAACACATACCTCCTTCCTTCCTTACTATATGTCTCACCCATTTTCAGCAACATTCAGATCTCCCTAAGATCAAAGCTTAAGCTTTGCTATAACAATGTAGCTAGATTTGCAGCCAGGCAGTCATACAACTCCCACCACTGCTCCACCCTCAGATATTTAAACTGGCTTGAGTTACCTCACTACATCAAGTTCACCAAACTCTGCCTTGCTCATAAAATTATAAATAAAGCCTCATCCTGCCCAGCAACCAGCACCATTCTTAACCATTAACTCCCTAATTGCCCTCTTCACTCATCTAAGAAACATCTCCTTGGAATCCATAAAGCAAAAAAATATACTAGTCACTGCCTATATTCCTACTCAGTAGCCAAGGTCTGGAACAGTATTCCTACAGATATTATAGCAATGTCATGTAGTCATATATTCAAACAATCTCTAAAGAGATTTCTCCTTAACTTCTGGCTCTGTACTTGTCTTACACTAGGCCGACACTACCCGTTACTACTTCCTTCTCTTCCTTTCTCTCCCTTCTCTTACTTCTTCCTTCCTTCTCCCTTCTCTTTCACCCTCTCTTCTTTTTCCCCTTTCCTTTCCTCCCTTCTCTTATTAGCCAAAACACCAGTTACTTCTCTGATAGCTCCCTATTTTAACTTAATTTCCTAAACTCCCTGCAAATGCAAAATCTCTTTACTTTCTCTTTGTCTTTTGCCCATATTTAAAATGCTTGACATCTTTATCATTGGGTATCACTATTGATTGTACGTTACTAGGTCTTCAGTATCCTATGACTGTTGTTTAATATTCACTGTATGATTTTTCTGATCTGACTTTATTTATCCTATATGTTGCTTCTACTATTTGTTATTGCACTTCATGTGATAATATTATGTAGTTTATTAACTGAACTATGTATGTTGGAGCTTTTCTTCCCGGGCCTCTGCTGACTATGGGATTCATGCCCAGTCAGACTTTCCCAGTATACAATTGCCAAATAAATAAATATATCCTTATTTATATGGTTATATTGGTTAATACTGACTGATTCTTTCCTAGAATTTTTCCATTCAGGACTGTAGCCTCCCTTTCTGAAGCTTTTTGGCACTGTAACTGCCTTTTATATGGAGCTTTGCTTGAGGTCCTGGCAGTTGGGGCACGTGGAAGATGCCCTAAACTTTGAAAAGCAGGCTGGCTGGTCATATGCTTGGCTGGCTATCATGCTAGCAGCTTAGACTATTGCAACACTGATCTATTAGAACATCTGTTATAGTAAGTTTACATGCACAACTATACTTTTTCTTGATCTCATATGAGAGAGCTTCACAGAGATTCAATGATGTTCATCATATCGATCACTGCTGCAGTAGTCTTAGCTTTATGGGTTATATCCTGCCAAGAATATAACAGCCAGACAGCTTCTGCAGCTCAGAGTACCTTCCAAACACCCATAGTGTCAGGCAGCTCAAGCTGACCTAACTAAAAGCCATAGTTGGGTGTCAAGTCCTCCAGAGCTTTACTGCTACAGAAGAGTATGTTCACCTGAGGCATCTTAGTATCGATGGTTGGCTTGTGCTGTTCTTTTGCTGGGGAGATAAGTTCCCTTTGGGTGGGAAAAAAATTCCATTCAATTATTTGTATTGATTATTAATACTTTCCTGTTCAGGAAAGTTATTTAATGCTAAGAGTTTGTGTTTTAAAAGACTGTTACAATACTGTATTGTACTTTGTACAAGAGCACTGCTTTTCTTCCTGTCAGTTTAAAAGTTGTTTAAAGAATTAAAAAAATATTTTTTCTTTGAAGAAACTGTTTATTTTACTTTTGGGGTCTGACAAGTTTTTAAAGTGCATTTACTGTGCATTTTTGTGAAAAAATTACTTTCGAAGTCTTTAAAATTTTGCCAGCGTTTGCTACTTGTTTTCTCCAAGGAAAGAGGCACCAATTTTTGGCTTGACCGTGGAACAGTCACTCTCAAGGTCAGTCCTTTGCAGAGTCTTTTTCAAAGTTCCACAAATAGAACAATTTAAGCAAACAGTGCTTGCTACCTCAACAGTTTGGCAATTTGCCTCAGCCGCAAGTGGGTGACTCTGCTGTGGTCTTTTGTTGTACCACAGACCATATTTTTGGCTTTAGATTCCTCTGGTGTAGCACCTATAGCCACTGTGTACCAGGGTTAGCCAAGTACTCTGCAGCTGTTGGGGTCCCCCCTCAATGGGCAAGGGAAAGCCACCCTTGTTGGTCCTCTGAGAGGGGGCAGGGAAGGCTTCCCTGGTTTTTCAGCATGTTTTGCCTATCCCTGGGGGGCTACTGCTGTCATTTATAATACCGTTCATCACATTTTTTTCTGTCAACAAGAAACAGGAAACTAAACATGTATCTACTCCTCTTCAAATTGCCTTTGACAGGAGTAGTTTACTGTGTCTGGCTCAGGGTTTTATTCAGGCTTTTGATCCTTCTTATCTGTTGCTTTCTTGTAAAGGAAAGAAGGATACCTGCTTTCCTAAAAATATTTAATATTCTGAATCTGGACTGGAAGACGAAAGGAAAGATACAGGTTTTCTCCTCATTTTTCTGAATCAGACTTGGAAGAAAGCTCAATTGTTGATTCTTCCTTTGGGGCTCCTCTCCCTTTAATACTATCTCTGGAATATGACAGTGATCTAAGTAGGAGTATACTGCGATTTCTGAGTCCCTCAGAAAATTTTATGAGCTGTTACAGAAGGAATTTCCTGAACCTTCAACATTTTCTCCAGTTCTATCAGTTGTGGAGGGTGTGTGTGTGTGTGTGTGTGTGTGTGTGTGTGTGTGTGTGTGTGTTTGTGTGTGTGTCTGTATTTTTCCTAATAGCCACCCTACTCTTTAGACTATCCACTGCACTAAGAGTGTTCACTAAGAGGCTAGCTCCAATTAAAGCTCGGTGCAGGATACAGGATATCCATTTTCTTTTTTCCATATGTAGGTGACTTGCTTATCTTTCCAGAGTCTTTTTTGGAGTATCAAGAATCTCACTTGAGTGAGAGTGTTCTTACACAAGCTGGGATTCCAAGAAAACGTTCAGAAGTCCTTTTTGACTCCTTCACATAGGATTGTGCTTCCGCAGTGTCAGCTGCAGACCTTAGTTCAAAGAACTTTTCTTCCCCAGGGAAAAAATACATCTATATTTAGATCTGTTTCTGTAAAAGAAAACACAAAGATCAATGCACGTTAGGTTCAAGCAAGGCACCCTTTATTACTTGCAGCAAGGAGACAAAGCATGTAGGTACAAGGTTTGTCTGATTTTCCATAGTTCAGCCTACAGTTTTTATACAGTTTTCTGCAAGTTCACAGAAAGATGCTATTATTAGATTTGCTGCTGACATGGTCAGATAATTGCTGTCTTGCAAAAACATATTTGAGAAAAACAACCTGGCCTTGGGCTTGTTTCAGCTTTCCTTAGTTTCTCACAATTCTTTCTCTAATTCTGATATGATACATTCAAGGTACAGTCCTGGCCAAAATACACATTCTGCTGACCATGGTGGATTTACAGATATCCATTGTTCTTTTTCAGAGCTTCTAGCAGCTGCATATTTTCACACAGAATAAGCAGAATAAATGTATTAACTCCTTTTAACGCTTAATGCACTAAACCTGCATATTGCATTTATATATTTCAATACATCAAGCCTACATATTGCATTGCAGTTATACATTTTCCTAACAGTTTCTAAGGTTTTTTACTCAGCCTTCAATCACTGTGATGGAATACTTCAGTATTTTAGGTTTCATGGTGTCTGTGATTCTCATGATAACCCTGGCAAGACTCCACATGAGAAAGATACATGGTATCTGATGTCTCCTTGACCCTTGCATCAAATTGCTTGTCTTTTCAAATCCTAGTGCAGGGGTTTGTCAGTAGAAAAATTACTTGGTGGATCATGCATTCAGGTCTTCACTTACCCCAAAGCAGTCAGTCATCTCATATGTGTTGGACTTCGCTATGGGAGCAGTTTCAGGAAGAATAACCGTGCAAGGTGTGTGCGATACCTAGAACAAATGCAAGCACATAAATATGAAAGCGATGTTTGCCCTGTTCAAGACACTTAAATCTGTGAATCATCTTTGGTCCCCAGGATCTCTTCAAGTTGTTTCAGACAATACCACAGTCATGTGGTATGTACATCTTCAAGCAGGTGGGAAGCAGATTGTACCCCCTTTGCAGACTAGACATGTTAGCTTGAGATATAGATTCACAGCACAATGTCTCTCTACAGGCATCCTTCATTCCATGACAGCAATATTGTGTGGCAGACAATTTGAACGGGACAGAGCAGTCCCTCACATATGCAAACTAGATCAAGAGGTCTTCCAGGATTTGATCCAGCTGTGGGGAGTTTCTCTAGCAGACCCATTTGCCTCTTCTCTAAATAATCAGCCGGCAATATTCTGCTCCAGGACTCTATTCTAGAAGGCCTGGAAGACAGGTGCATTTTTCTTTTCTTTTCTTCTCCTTTTTTTTTTTTTTTTTTTGATAGAAGTGTTCCTGTATGCTTTTCTACCTTTCCACTGATATCCAGGGTACTTCTGAAAATTCAGAAGGAATCCCCCAAGATCTTTGTGGTGACTCCCTTTCTGGCTAGGGGCAACTACCACAATCTTTCTCACAGAATGGATCTACTCCCACAAGATCAGGGGTGTGTGATGCACTGTGACCATAGTCAACTTCAACTGACTGTCTGGATGACAGGGCCTTATTTCCCTTTATGCACCTGTTTAATGTTGATTTGCAGCCAGTACTAAAGGTGGCAAGAAAGCATCCTACTAGAAAATCGTATGTTAGCAAATGGAAAAGCTTTTTCAGTTGCTGCTAGCAGCAATATAACCAGCACCCACTCAGGACTAGTTGTTCTCTGGTTTTACAATATTTGTGTGAGTTACTTTCCTGTGACCTTTTGTACTCTTCCATCAATGTTCATTTATTGGCCATTTCAGTATATATGTCCATGGATTCTCCTCTTTCAAGGCTTTCTCTTGTCAAAATGTTTTTGAAAGGGATTTTACTTGAGACCTCCAAAGAAACCTGTGGCCCCTTCTTGAGATCTTAATTTTGTGTCAGATAAGCTAACACTTGCTCCATTCGGACAAGCTAATCTGTCTGATTTGATAATCTTAACATGGGAATAGTTTTAATGAGTGTTGTGACCTCTGTAATAAGAATGTATGAGTTGCAAGCTCTTATAGTGAGTCAATTCTAATTTTCTTTGTGAACTGATCTGTTTTATGTTACCAAGTAGAAGAAGTATGCAGAATATCTGTTTTTCTTTTCCTGTTTGGACTGCAATCATAAGTAAACTTTTAATGTGTCCAGTGTGTATATAACTGGGATGCTTAGTACAAATACTGTATTGGTGATGAAGTAATTAGCTTTGCAGACAAACTTACAACTGATGGAGTAACATTGCTTATAAATGATGTATAAACAACTATCTGATGTATGCTATTATATTCAATACCATCCAGTGCTGGGAGTATTTCATATATTCATCTCTCAGTTTCATTATTTATACTTTTTTGCTTTTCATATAGTCAGACAAATTAATTTGAAATTATGATATAATTGCAGAAATGTATTTCATTTGTTAAAGAAAATTTTCCTAAATGTTCAAAATGATTGTATAATCTCTGCATCATGGAAGTATATTTTTACCTATTAGTTAACCAGGTAAGTCCACTGGACAAATTGTTCCTTTTCAAGGGTGACCTGGTATAACAGTCTGGTTGGCAAATGAAGGTGGAAGAATCAAACCCTCTACTCTGGACACAGTAAGCAGCTTATTAACAGTTCTGGGCTTTAGTCTTCTGGTCTGACTGCCAGACTACCTTAACTCCCATTGTTGAACAGAATAAAGATCCTAAACTATATTCATCTTATATGCTGATATGTTTGCTAAATATTGATTACAAAATATTTATGTACATCTTATCAGACACATTACAATGAATACCATCTTTTATAGATCATGATCAAACAGGTTTCCTAAACAATAGATAAATTAAGAATACAATCAGAAATACTACATTAATAGATTTTGCAGATAAAAATTCAGAGAAAAAGTCTGGATATTGAGTGGGCATTTGAGTTTTTGAGCTGTAAGTATCTGAGGTATTAGAAAGTTTTGAAATTGCTAATGTTTATACAAATTTGTTAAATTTAAATAATAATTCACAAACCTGTATTAAGCTATGAGGTTATTTATCGCAAGCAGTAGACATAAGTAGAGACAATAAACAGAGCTGTCCTCTTTCCTGTGTTCATTTGACCACAGTAATGGCACCTGTGATAAATTTAGCAAAGGAAAATAATTGCATAGATGTTTTCAAAATAACTGATAGTTTGCAATCTAAAGATATTATTTACAAGTTACATATTGCTGACTGCATCAAATATTAATCTTTATCACATATGGACTCATCTTTAAAGTTTTATGACATACTTTTAAGGCTTAAATTCAATAAAAGGAAGACGGACACAATTTTAATAAATCAGAAATTAGATATTTCCTTAGAGAAGGATTTACAGTCATAATTGGAAATGTAAACATTTTAAATGCCTAAGGATTTTTGTCAAATTTTGGCTATGATAAAAGTAACTGTGGCAATGCTAGTAATATTTTGAACAAATTTATTGTAAATCAAAATAATGTTTATTTTATTTTCACTGCTGAAGATAGATTAAACTTGATTAGAATTATACCGTTGCCAAAAATGATGTGTATCATATGTGCTATATTCTTACATCCAAATAAAAATCATCTTGAGTTGCTAAGCAGACTTTTCTTAGTTTCATTATGGTATCTGAAAAGGCCCGGAATAAAACTAAAAATCATATTAGAACATGGAATAAAGGTAGGATAGGATTACCATTTATATAGTACCTTATGTTTTAGCCTCTATCTTGAAGGTAGTAGCCCAGTGGATTGATATGTCATGTATATAAAAAACAGAAAGGAATGGACAGTAATTATGTAATAACAAAAATATAAAATTACAAGTCAATCAGTAAATGCAATTGTTATTGAAATTCTATTAGTTTAAAATATTTTCATTTCTCTTTTCTTGATCCTACATATTCTTATTGTAGAAAGATGATACTGAATTTTTTTAAAAACTTTTATCTTTAAGCATTCTGAATTTAAAAGACTATTTTCTATATTTCCATATTGTCTCACAGTATGTTTTCTTTAAAACACTAATACTGATAAAATGTTACAGGGATTTTTAATTTTGGTTTAATTGTCTTGAAAATATAATATTATTGCTAGAGCACATTATTGTGAGAATTTAGTAGCTGCCAGAGACTGACTGGATATTGATACATAATCTCAGGCAGTTTGAATTTTTAAAAATACAATTTATGACAATAAGTAAGCTACAAACATATCCAAATTAACTATCTAACAAAAATTCACCTAAATCAGTATTATCAAATCTCTGTAAAATTGTTGTGATCTATAAAACGTAAAATCATGAGTTGTATTGGAATTATTTAAAACAGACAGTTATCCATATATGTCCTATACTGATGAAGAAACAATACTGAACTTCATAAGTACAACAATCTCATCTCCATTTTGGAAAATATTTACATGGAAATGTCTACATGACACCCTTCGTACTCCTTATAGGACTTGTGAAATAAAAGTTCTAATCTCTTTTGGAGGTATAACAAGTTAGTGAAAGGTGATTGACAACATGTTTTCATTAAATGTGACAGGATATATGAATTTTTGGTTAATTTCCTGGCTTAATTCTTATGGACAGATAGTTTTCAAGTAACTGAACATTCACTTTTTAATGCCCTGATTCACTTGTGCATTAAAAAAGATCAGTAGCACCTACTTTGGTATTTTTAGCAATACCTAGAAAGACCATAAAAAGAAAATGGGAAATGCATATTTCATTTGTTTTTAAATTTATTAATAAAATTACTACAGTTTATGGTAAAGAAAGAAACATTATATGCATAAACTATTCATTCTGGACTAAACTGGCTTTAGTTTTGGAGACATACCCTGGGATTCAGGAAAAAATCCATTGTGCTCGTGTAAACTACCACAGGTAAATAAAATAATTTATCTGATTGTGTAAAAGCTGACTGAGAGACCGCTTTAGCTGCAAAGAGGAAGGCCTAATTACTGGCTAATTTGCACAACCTGTCGTGAGAGACCTGGGTACTCAGGTTGACAACAATCTCACATTCGACCTGTGGCAGCAGTGGTCAGAAAAGCCTTTTACTCAGTTCATCTCATAAGTAAAAGGATTGCATCCAGAAAAAAGGAGGCTATTACCTCTGTATACTCCTCCATCATTAGACTTATAATTTAGCATAACGGCCCATTTGGTATGTACCTCTCCAAACACCTGCACCAACTGGAAAGGCCACAGAAATACCTCGCAAACAGAATCCATGGCCTCCAACACCTGTCCTATGTGGACAGACCCAAATCACTTTCACTCTACTTGGTATCATACAGGTTGCTCAGAGGTGATCTGTGTCTCGCCTACAAGGCAATATTGGACCCTGTCTTACTAGAGATGCTCAATATCCATAAGTCTAACTCCTCACACAATACCCCCTCGGTAGGCCTAAATCTAATCTGTGACATCAACAAAACCTGCTGGAGAGACAGGTTTGTCTCCCAGAGGCTGCCCTGTTTCTGGAATAGACTTCCCATACATGTCAAACAGAGTACCTTGCTGACCCTCTTCAAGCGTAACCTTGATGAGTGGATGGGAAACCACAAATTTGTCCCAGGGGTTCCGCCTATGTCCCTCATTGACAGGGGCGACAGGTGCTGACTGAGGTTTCTTTTTTGGGGATAAACTCTTAGCTAGGCTTGTAAGGGCCCCAAGGCCATCAGCGTGGTAACCTCCTATGATCCTATGTCTCTGAATTGTGTGTAATTGCTGACTGTGCTAAACTGTACTTTTCAGAAGTAATTGACACTGGTGGCCCATACATCATGTTGGCACAGACACCCCTCATTCACTCTGCAGCATGCGTGCAGACATTTACACAGACATGTAGACACACACTCACCTACTCACTCACACAGGCAGGCAGTCATTGTACATGTTACCTTCCAGACTCGAAGTACTCACAGATTCACCCATTCATCCATACCAGCACACATGGGTGCACACACACTTGCTGACACACACACAAACACACAAATATACATTACTCATTCCTCAGCCATCTCCCCTACTGTGACCTCCCAGACAGGCACACACACACACACACACACACACACACACACACACACACACACATACACCATTCACATCCCTTTAGATGTGTACAAGCATATGCACAAACCCCCATCAGTACTTCTGTAATGAACATCCCAACACTTACCTACATTATGATCTTTTACACTGAAACTAATGGTAAAATGCAGCATTTTGTCTGTGTTAATTTAGCCAGGCATTTCTGGGGAAGAGCAGATGGCTAATTAACATTAGCCACTCTCCTGGAATGCCCATTAGCACTTAGCATGGCTTTAGCAAAAGTACATCCTGGTGTTTCTACTGACCATTTAAAGTCATTGCAGTGGGACACACTCTTATTGGGAGGGGATGGTCGCTTGTGTTATGGCTTACTGCTAGCATAACCTTTTATGAATCCTATCCTTAATAAAGACATTTCATAAATGTTTCTGATATAAAATATTTATCCGTGAATATAACATTAAAATCTTTTCTATTTTGATTATTCTACTATAATCAGATTGAGATGCATACACATTGTAAATAATGTAAGTAGATTCGATTGTATTAGGGAATTTTAATATTTGTTAAGCCAAACTATTATTTCAAGTCATATTATGATGTGTGAGAGGTGTTGTTTGTATTAAGTTGTATTCATTGTCTTCCTGAGATCTGTTATTATTCATTTTTTCTATGGTCTTAACTGGAAATGAAAAGCAGTAGAGTAAGCATTTTATGCTGTAATCACTTTCTTTGTCTATTTTTTGTTTGTTTGCATTTGTTAACCAGGACAGTATGATTACACATAGCCCCATTTCTGTGGAAGCCCAGGGAGGGAAGCACATACAAAATACAATGTGAAGTTGTTCAGTCTCGCCGTTCATTCTTCACTGATGGGTTCGGAGCCGATCCCTTGGCTCCGACATGGCCGTTAGCAAGCTCAAGGTTTTCCAGTTGCTTGAGACCCAGCCCCTTATCCCATAATGCACTGCTGGAATTACCTCAGATCTAGTTTGCCACGGCATGGATCTCGGTGGTTCCAGCTTGCTCGAGCCTAAATCTTCATAGATTATTCAAAAAATCGCAAGTTTTTTTGTCTTTTCTTCTATTATATATATATATATATATATATATATATATATATATATATATATATATATATATACTTATAGTTCACTTGTTAGGATAGTTTTTATAGCCCCCTTCCCTGTTAATACTATATTTGGTGTGTTTTTTCATAGTGGCTTTGTGTTGGCCTACTTCTAGTAGTAGTGTGCATTGGTAGTTAGATTAGAGTTTTAGTATTAGTTTGAGTGCTTAATACTATTTAGCTAATTTTGGCCCCCTTTTCTTTTGGGCCATTGTTTCAGTGTTTATTGGTGGTTGTGTTCCTATCACTACTAGCTAGCCTTTGGCTTTGTTATTGTGGATAGTGGTTTTGGTTATTGGACATGTCTGAGGAAAAACAAAAGCATCCTAAGTCTGGGTTCAAAAAATGCCCAGACTGCGGACAAAAGATGTCCGTTACTGATACTTATGTGCAATGTGTATACTGTCTAGGAGTTCTTCACTTGCAAGAGTCATGCAGCATATGTCACTCCTTTTCTTCCAGGGTTACATTAGAAAGGAAGAGGAAATTGGTGGACAGGGGTTTATTAAAACACCCTTTTGTCGAGGCGCTGAGTGACCAGGATGGGGCCAGTAAGTCCTCTCATTCTTTCCAGTCCTCAGGAGACTCAAAAGCCACAAAAAAATCTAAGAAAAGTGAGGATGCTGGGTCATCGGCTCCACAGTTCTCGGAGCCGAGTGTCACTTCTTCTCGGATCCGGTCCACTGTTCTGGAGCCGGTATCAGAGTTGCCATTGTCTCCTGTTCTCCAATCTGCACCGTCGGTGCACTCGTCTAGGTCCTCTGTTAGTCTTTCTGATCTGGACATGGACCGACTGGTACAGAAGCTGTTAAGGGCACCAGGCCTAGCTAAATTGCTGTCGGCTCTGACCCTAGCGTCGGAACCGAAGACCATTACTCTGGAATTGACTGCTCTTCCTCCGAGTAGTACTGGGCTTTTGGAGCCGGAGGAAGATGACCTGATAATCAAAGAGCCCTTGGAGCCGACCCCTGCTCCAGTGTTGTCGGTTCCATCTGCTCAGACATCTTCGGCGCCAACCGGGGACTCTAGGAGCTGACATTCTCCTGTCAAGTCCGGGGAGGGTAGTCTCACCGACTTGTCGGTGCCGACTCTTCTTCTCGGGGCTTCGGCTCAGATGAGCTCAACTCCTACCTTGGGCTCGGAGCCCACGGCCTTGGTGCGGGAGGGGTTTGAGGTTCCTTCGGGTCCTTCAGCTCCTTCCCATCGGAGCCGTGATGCCTTTAAAGTCATGAGGCGAGTATTGTCTCCTAAGACTTCCTCGACATCAGGATTGGTCTCTTCTCCCCCGCCCCAAGGCAACTGTGTCCACTTCTGTTTCCATCGGCTCCAAGCGTAGAGACTCTGAGCCTCAGGTAGCCCCACTGGGCGCTCCCTGCTCTTCTGAGACTTCCCCGGACATTCCCGCTGAGGAGGTTCCCAGAAAGAGAGTGTGCAAAAGGATGCACCTGGACTCCCCACAGGAGTCTTTGACATCTGACACTGACTTAGATGAGTCAGAAGGGTCCCCCGATTCCCCTCTGAGGATATCTCCTTTGCAGAGATATTTGAGATCCTTAGGCAGAGAAGTGATTGCCATTCCAAAAACCCTACTGAGGATGAGTCAGTTCTCCTGAAGGCTTTTAGTTCTCAACCTTCCACCTCTTGGGTGTCTCCGCCCTATGATGAGCTTATGGACCTGGTCTCTCGTAGGGCGTGGGAGTCACCGGAATCTATGGAACCTGTCCCTAGGAAGCCTAACAAGTTCATTTCTGCCCCAGTAGATAATTCCTTTTTGACCAAGGGAGTCCCTGTTGATGCCATGGTGGTGGCGGCAGCCACCAAAAAGGAAATGTCTGAGACGTCCTCGTCTATCCATCCTCCTAACAGAGAGTCTAGGATTATGGATAGATATGGGAATCGCATGTTTAGTTCAGTGACTTTCGCACTTAGATCACTGAACTATTTCACCCATTTTACCAGACTGCAGAGAGATCTCCTTAAGGAGTTAGGAGATACTCTTCAGGGTACTGTAGCTGCAGGTGCTTCCGACAAAGTTGCCACCCAGCTTGCTACCCTAAATACAATTGTAAACTCGTCCATGAGTCTCATATTGTATGCAGCTGATGGCATGAGTAGGATGGCAGGTACAGGAGTTGCCCTTTGTAGACACTCCTGGATGCGCCTCTGTTCCTTCATGGAACCTTTTAAGTCTTCATTTTTGAATACCCCGTTTGACGGCTCATCTCTCTTTGGGCCTAAAGTAAAGGAAACATTGACCAGGTGTGAGCAAGAGGAAGGAAGACTCTGTCTGCTGAGTCTGAGTCCACCTCCACCCTACTAGCCTGCCCCCAAGGGCCAAGGGAGGAAAGATTGTGCTCCGAAAAAGGCCTTCTTCAGGACACACACAGTGAAACCCCCTCTATGGGCAGAGGAGGGGGTTATAATGGAAGACGCCCCCCTCGCGGCAGAGGGGGTCCGCAACAGCAGGGTGACAGAGATCATTTCTCTGGTCAACCCTACCAGCGCTCCTGAGTGGAGGCCCGACTGTCCAGCTCTGGAGGCAGTTGGGGATCGCTTATCTTTGTACCCAGAAGCCTGGCTGGACATAAAAGACAGATGGGTACAAAGTATTGTTTCCAGAGGGTATTTCATACCGTTCTCCTCTCCTCCCACTTCCGTCAGGAGAATCCCAGACGTTCCACCCAGTCAGAGGGAACAAGCAACTATAGAGGTCCACAAGTTGCTAGAAAAAAAGAGTCATCCAGCCAGTCCCAGCAGACCAAACAGGATTCGGAACTTACTCAAGATTCTTTTTGGTTCCAAAGAAAATAGGAGACTGGAGACCCATTTTGGACCTCAGCAGACTCAACCAATTTGTGAAGAAAGAGAAGTTCCGGATGGTCCCACTTCAGTCCATACTTCCCTTTTTAGTGATAGACAATTGGATGTGCTCAGTCGATCTCAAGGATGCGTACTACTACATAAAGATGGCCAAGCCATCCAGAGATCATCTGCATTTCCGGCTGGGAGCCAGTCACTATCAATTCCGAGCCCTGCCCTTTGGTCTCAGTACAGCCCCCAGAGTGTTCACCAAATGTATGGCAGTGGTCATGGCTCACTTGAGGCGTATAGGATTCCAGGTGTTTCCGTACCTAGACGATTGGCTCCTTACCTCCACCACCAGGCATCAACTGATTCGGGCAAGAGAATCCACTCTGACACTCTGCAACCACTTAGGCATTACTGTCAACTTAGAAAAGTCTGCCTTGTCACCATCGCAGCATATTGTCTTTATCGGGGCAGAGTTAGACACTTCAACCACCACTCTGCGTGTTCCTTTTGAGTCACTTCTTCGCCAACATGTCAGCTCACTGGTGTCAAAAGACAGAGCTCCAGCAGCAGAGGTCTTAAAAGTACTGAGTCTGATGGCAGCAGCCATCTTAGCCATACCATTAGCAAGGATGCATATGCAGATTCTTCAATGGCTACTGTTCACTCAATGGTCTTATCAGGAACTTCCAATGAAGCATATGATTGTGATAACAAATTCTTGCAAGAGAGACCTTCAGTGGTGGTTGACGTTGATTCATGTCACAATAAGATGTCCATTTGTACTACCCCTGCTGATAGCCACTGTGACCACAGATGCTTCCCTGATAGGGTGTGGGGGGGGGGGCATTTTCATGGAAAGACTGCCCAAGGCACATGTACGGATCAAGAATCACATCTGCATATCAATGTTCTAGAGATGAGAGCAGTACTTCTGGCGTTGCAGTACTTTCAGGACTCTCTTCCTCTAAGGACAATTGCAATTCAGACATCATGTCAGTGGTCTGGTATTTGAACAAACAGGGCGGGACCAAGTCTTACTCTCTTTGCCAAGAAGTCCTCAGAGTTTGGCAGTGGGCTGTGTCATCCCAGCGCTTTCTGTTGGCAACGCACATCCCGGGGAGATCCAACGTGATAGCAGACAAACTGAGCAGGGCAATTTTGTTGCCACATGAGTGGTCCCTCAATCAGGACACTGCAGACAGGATTTTCTGCACATGGGGCCAGCCTTGCTGCGACCTTTTTGCCAGTCACATCAACACCAAATGCAGATGCTACTTTGCCCTGATTCCCCCTCCGGGACAACCCCCGGGAGACGCACTCGTACACGATTGGCCCCGGGTCTCTTATATGCATTTCCTCCAATCCCGCTAATACCAAGATTTTTACAGAAAGCAAAGTTGCTGGGAAGGACCATCATTCTTATAGCCCCACACTGGCCTCGGCAGATTTGGTTCCCATTTTTTTATCATCATCTCTTGGAGGATCCATGGATTCTGGACCCAGTTCCAGACCTTCTGACACATCCGTCAGGAGATCTCCACACTTCATTGCAGTCCCTGAAGCTGACAGCTTGGCTGCTCCAGTTCCCCACATAACCAGGCTTCACAACCTTTCTTATGACACGAGGCAAATCATTTTGTCTTCTCACAAACCTTCCACCAGGAGATTATATCGTCGTAAGTGGAAGAGATTTTCCATTTGGGCTCCCAAACAGAACATTATTCCTTTTCACACTAGCTTGACATCTATATTGGAATTCTTAACTGTTATCTTTAATGAAGGAGTGGCAGCAGCTGCAATTCAGGTCCAGTTAGCTACCATATCTAATTTCCATCTTGGAGAAGACGGACTAAATGTTATGGCTCACAAGTTATCCAAGGCTTTTCTTAAAGGGACCTTTCACATGAGGCCTCCAGTAAAAACTCCTTATTCCCCCTGGAATCTGAATTTCATGCTATCTCGCATAATTCTTCCCCCATTTGAACCTGCATCATCTTGTGATCTCAGATATTTGTCATGGAAAACCATTTTTCTAGTGGCCATTACTTCCGCCTGCAGAGTGTCAGAGCTTCAAGCCTTGTCTATCACACCACCTTATATGATTTTTCATGTTGCTAGAGTATCTCTCAGGACAAATCCTTCCTTTTTACCTAAAGTTTGTTCTGAGTCTAATATCAATCAAGTCATTGAATTGCCTGTCTTCTTCCCCAACCATTCCAACAAACTAGAGTATACGCTGCACAATCTAGACGTTCATAGACAGCTCAGATATTATTTGGATAGGACAAAAGATTTTAGAAAATCAGACCAACTATTTGTTTCCTTTTCTGAAGCCAGGCAAGGTAGACTGGTGGCTAAAACAACTCTTTCTAAGTGGCTATCTGATAGTATCTCCTGTATTTATTCAGCAACTAATATGCCTTTACTACACAGAATTAAAGCTCATTCAACCAGAGCAGTTTCTACATCCTCTGCATTTCAAGCCACATTGCCCATTGACAACATCTGTGCTGCAGCCACTTGGTCTAAGCCTCATACTTTTATCACTCATAACAAGGTGGATAAGGCCTCCAGGGACAGGGCTTCCTTTGGTTCTGTGGTCCTAAAGAATATACACCCGTGAGCCACCCAAGATTGAGGGTGCTAGGGACGCTACCCATCAGTGAAGAATGAACGGCGAGATTGAACAACTTCACATTAAGAAGTTATGTACTCACCATAACGCTCCAATATAAAGAAGAGTCCCAGTAACAATGCCCTGTCAAAACATGTCACTGAGCAAGGAGTACATCACACTTTTAAATTTAGGGTCATGGAGGCAATTAAACAGAGTAGTAGGGAGGGAGATGTCAGAACATATACTGAATATAGGGAAACATGCTGGATTATTATTTTAAAAGCGGATAGAGGCAAGGGCTTAAATGAGAGGGCATCTATCAAGCCCGTTCTAAAGAGGAGGAGGTTGTGTAAATAATCTGGCCATTGTTTCTGAAACTTTTATGTAGTTTTATTTTATATATATTTTTTATATATATTTAGCTTTTTAAGATTTATGTGTTTCAGTTCCAATTATGGGGATATATTGAACTAATGAGGTTGCCCGTTCGATTCTCAGTTAGAGTGTCTTCTGTGTGGCAATATGCGTAAATGGGCGTTCCTTCGTTGAAGGTTGTGCGTTAGGCCCGGCAAGCCAGCACGTAAAAATCTACTGCCAATCATTAGCGGACCGGAGTTCCACTGTGGTGACCCCTAACCGGGAAAAGCCGAAAGACACAAACAAACTTTGTATAGTTTTATTTTTTATATATAGATTTGTAACTATAGACTCATATTGGTTATATAGCTTTAATGAAAGTTAATTGAATGATTATTACTGATTATCTTGTTCCTTATATATATGTGTCTTTTCTTCTTGTATATGTTTGGTCTGATGAAGTTCCTAAGTGAAAGCGCTTACCATTGTCGAATAAACCTGTGTTTTAAACAGACTTTTATTTTGGATTCATGGACTTTTTACATGCTGCTGTTCTGGATATAAATGACTTTTTAGCCTTGGTTGCTCCGCAGTCCAGTTATCTTATTTGAAATGTATAGAAATATATTTGCATAATAAAGCATTTGCCAGTATAATCACCAGCAGGCATATAAGGAAGAGCCTGGCTTTGACACCTATAACTACAAGACTTGAATTGCTTCTAAAACCCTCTGGAGCTACAAAGCTGATATGAGTATTTTTACACTTGCTCTGACTGTTTCAATGCTATTTAACACTTCTATGCTGCATTTATTGATTTGGCTGAATTTATCAATGTTTTCAGCCTGCACTTCTTAAAGAAACATCATTTGTTTGTTACTGTACTGTTCTTAGGTTATTTTAACAGTGTTCTGATATTTCCTAACCTCCTCTGGTACTGCAAAAGCTGTTCTGAGTTTGCCAAAATATTTATTAAGTTTTGCAAAGTTTTTCTGTGTTAAGTTCTCTTACATTTGCACAATTTGTTCTGTATTTTGTGAACATTTGTCAGGGTTAGTGAACTTATTTCCTGATACTGCAGGAATTCTGACTTTTGTTGTAAAGCATTGTTACTGTACTTTAGCTCAAAACCAGTTTGTTTTACATTGAGTGTTCCTTTGCACTCTGATGAGAGCAGGGGGCTAAATTTAACTCTTATGAGTGTGGGAACAGCTGGTGGAAGGCTTGTTGTGTGTTTATCTAATTGGCCTGAAGGCTTAACTGTTTTATAGTCTTTCATCCTCTTGGTATAAAAACCTTGCATTTGCGCACTATAAATGCAGTTTCCCATGTCTTGTATTTAAGCAAACTTCTGTAGTTCAAAATCCTCTATAGGAAAAGCTCTCAATAGTCTTCCACTGTTCACAGCTGCACAAAGAACTGCCAATTTGTGCAGAGGGTGGTACTGTAGATCAGAATCTGTGCTATACTTTTAAGAAGTGTTCCAGTGAGTCAGAATATACATATAAGTACTGAGCATGTGCAAGCAAGAGTTCCATTTTGAGTGAGCAGCCAGAGTGAGAGCATGCAAGTATGTAGTCAGTCAGATAGTTCATTTATGTTTAATGTTTCTGCCATCTTTCCTGATGTATTTGTATATAATAAACTACTTAAATGAACACCCAAGCCTCAACATCTTCTTAATGCACATAAGAAGAGTGATAGTACCACTGCAGGTTATCTAATAGTATACTACTAAACACACTCTCTTTGACCTTTAAGTGACTTCCCCTACCCCTTCCCATCTATTAAGGATGTAGTATAATGTATAGGCACTTCCTGTTCATCTCTGTTTCTGGTCTGATTTATATGGGCATCCTGAGGCAATGTAGTAACTGCTTCATGTTCACTGATAACCATTTAATTTTAGAACAGGCAAACACAGTGTGTGAGAGATGTAGATACACAATGTCATTGCAGGCAAAGCTCTCACATACACATATGAAAAATGCAGTCCAAGTTGTTAGCATTACATCCAAAACACTCACCACCAACACTAAGAAATAAACACATAGACCCAGATATGAGGAGGTACTCACTTGTAATCTACCCAAACCTCCAAGACCTGCTAAAAGTAACTCTCAATGGCCCTGTGCACACTCAAAAAGACAGCACCTCACATAACACAACTCTGAAAATCATAGTAGCTCGGCTTCCAAGCCCATAAGGCAACACACCACACAGCCAAACATTCTATCCCCCTTACCAGGATAAAGAAGGAGAAGATCACAGTGAGTTGTCAGTCTAGAGCCAGGATCTGCTAGATTATGCATGCACTTAAGTCTTTAAACCACAAGTAACAGTATGACATGGTCATAGTCATAGTCTATATGGGCATAAATGACTTAAAACGTACCTCACTGGAATGTATGAAGAGACATGATGGAGCTCCCTGAGTATGTGTCCCAGTTAGGTATGAATCTAGCCTTGAGCAGCATCCTACCTCACCTATGATGATACCACAGTACCACCAAAAAATGACTGACTTCAACAAATGTCTTAGTTTCCGGTGTCACAACAAGGGATCCCAGTATCTTTCAGACTTGGGAGACATGATCAACAACCCACGATGATTTTCGAGACATGGTTTGCACTTGTCACAACTTGGCTTCCGGATACTGGGAAAAACTTTATCTATCCCCATAGTGCTTTTTTTAGGCCGTGCCAAGTTGATAAACCCTCCAACATAACATAAATCACTCATGACTACCTAAAGGTACTGCTGTTTGAACTCTAGGAGTTTACATAAAAGACTGCACTCTCTGGAAGAACTCCTTACCTTAGAAGATGCAGACATATGTGCAGTCACAGAAACATGGTTCAGAACCATAGAAAGCACCGCAGCTATGAAAGGTTACAGTGCCTACATTTTGATTCCCCCCAGATCAGGATAAAACAAAGGGAGGAAATGTCTCAGTGTTCATAAAGGGCAGGTGCACTGCTAGACTGGTACAACAACATGACTCACTTGAGCTACTCTCTGCCCAGCTAACGATAGATGCAACCCTCACTCATATCCTTGCTAGCTACAGATCCCCTAATATGAGCCTGGAACATCACACCTCCTACCTAAACCTTCTGGAATGTTAACATTCAGCCTCTCACCATACTTATGGGTGACTTCAACTACTCCCCCATTAACTGTGATATTTATACGACCCATGACGTTTGGACTTCATCAGTGCAAACCCCCTGGAACAACTTCCCAACTACATTACAGCTATCTTAGACGTAGTACTCTTGAACATGGGGGGGGGGGGTGCTGCTTCCTCCCATGCATTAACTCCTGCCTGGTAAGATCTGACCACAAAATGGTCTCTTTTAGTATTAAAACTTACCTAGAACCCCCATCAAACTCCAAGCCTGTTAAGAACTTTGCTAAGGTCATTTACCTCAACCTAAGTGACAGCTTATTAAACTTGCAAGCCCCTCTGAACCCCGATGACACTGAAGCCTACTCTGAGCTGTACATAAAAGCACTGTACAACCACATTCATAGCTGCATAGAGGAGGCAGTACTTATCTGAGTCAAACCTGTGATTACTAGTAAAACTAAACCACCCTGGTGGACCCCTAACATAAATAGGTTATTCAATAAAAGGGAAAAAATCCTCTCCAAACCCAAGCAGGAGCAGACAAATCAGTGCAAAAAAACATTCACCCATCTAGACAAACAAATTAGAGCGCCAAATCTGGGAAGTGTTCAGTAATGTGCCAAGTTAATCATGAATGGCAGCACTTACACCCAGCCTGAAACTATAGCAAGCCTACTGGCTGACAAGTTCAGTTCAAACTCCACCCCCCCCATCACCTCCTACCATACCCAAAGAAATACCTGCAACCACACCCCTACTAATCATTATGAGAGGACATGCCCTTACTACACTTGCTAAGGCCAAAAACACAGCCTTCATGGGTCCTGACAACATTCCAGGATGCTTCATAAATAGCTTAAAACAGAATCTATCAGGGCCACTAGAAACCCTCTTTAACCATAGCCTCCAAATGAGCTTTGTCTCAGAGGAAAGGAGTACTGCAACAATTGCCCCTCTGTACAAGGGGTGCCCATCAACTGACCCAGGGAACTACAGACCCAGAAGCTTGACCATTCTTATCTGCAAGGCCATGGAGAGAATTATCATGGACCTGATCAATAATGGCATAGGAATTGTCCAAAACTAGACCAGACCAATTTGGCTTTGTCAAAGGGAGGTCTTGCCTGCGCAATCTGGTGGACTTCTTCGAGAAAGTCACCAGAGCCATGGATGAAGGTAAAACAGACCACACTGCTTATCTAGACGTGGCCAAAGCTTTTGACACAATCCCACACTTGGAGATCATAGATAAACTTACTGAGTTAAGCATGAACCCCTACATCATCAGGTGGATAGCTAACTGGTTCACTGACAGGGCACATGTCTGGATAGGCAAATCCACTTACAGTAAGAAACCTGCTACTAGCAGTGTCCCACAGGCCTCATTGTTGGGACCCTTCCTGTTTGGTATATACTTCTTTAAAGTGAAGGCCAGTGTTGGGGGCCTCTGTTTCACCAAGTTCGCTGATGACTGTAAGTCGGGAGTAATCATTGAATCCCCAAATGATGTTGACATCCTACAAGCAAGCCTAAAAATGACAAATGACTGCTGCAAAAATCATGGTCTGAGAATAAATGCTAACAAATGCATACTATACCCTTCAGTAAATCAGATATCCCTGCAAATTATAATATTGATGGCACATCCATACAAGTAGACTCAGTGGAACACTGCTAGATAGTATCCTAAAGTTTGACCAACAGGTATCTACAATAGTGAGGAAATCCTTCTGTGTTGCTCAATCTATAAGTAAAGGCATGGCATCAAGATTAAAGAAGTCATAGTGCCATTGCACTTGGCTCTCATTAGGCCCATAATCAAGTACAATGCTCACGTCTGCATGTACCTAACCAAGCACTTATGCATTGCATTTATTTAATGAGAAACCTCTGGGGCAGTTCCAGTTGCTGTAACACACGTCTTATGCAGACCGACTAAAGGCCCTATCCCTTTACTCCGTTTCATATTGTTTATTGTGAGGGGACTTGTGCCTAACCTACAAGGCATACTCTGATCCAGCCCTGATGAAAATGTTACATATTCACAAGAAAAATTATACAAGGGTAATGCATTCCATGGACCTGAACCTTATTTCTGACTCTAACAGAAGTTGCTGGAGAGACAATTTTGTATCCCAAAGGCTGCCTCTTCTATGGAATAAACTTCCCATCTTCATAAAACAAAGTGTGTCCCTCACTCTCTCCAAAAATAATTTGGATAAATGGATGGGGGACTGTAAATTTACTCCTGGTTACTGCCCATGTCCCTTATAGACAGAGGCAGTCAGTAAAATGACTCGGGGCTCCAGCATCCAAAGACCCACTACCTGGATACTACCCCATACCATGTCTGGGGAATTAAGGCATAATATTGTCATACCCTTGGTATTATTGGCTAGACTTGTAAAGGTTCTTGTGCCATTAGCCCAGTAAACATCTATGAACCTATGAAAGGGTGGAGTACTAAGGTTGCTGAAATGTTAAGAAATTGAGACAAATTGGTATTGAGATAGAAAAAAATAGTGAGATATGATTATGTTTGATGAAAGTTATGACTGCTAAGGTACAGTGGAGTGGTGGGGATGTAGAGGATGGAAGGTAGGGGATGACTGATTACCCTGGTGGTGAAGACCAAAAGTTAGTTTGGTTGTTTTGGAGGTGAGTTTTTAGCTTAATTTTTAATTGATGTGGATTACTAATTTCACTCAAATGTACTGGAAGAGAGTTCCACACTTTTACTCAATATTAGACATTTCTGAATCCCTTTCCATCAGACAGTTATGGAACTTAAATATATTTAGTGCTGATTGGTTAAGAATGTGATGTTCCTCATACATCACTGCTGCAGTAGCCTTTGGCTATATGAGTTATATCCTAACAAGGATATAACGTCAAGCCAGTCTTCCAAATCCTTTGGCCTTCTCCTCATATGCACCAAGGCTGCTGGTGCCATGAAGTGTCAAGGGAGAAAATCAGTAGCTTGGGTGCCAAAATGTTAAGTACTTTCTTGCTGCTCTTTGTAAGCATTCCTCCTGGGCTTCAGTGGTTTGATGGTCAACTCTACTGTCCTGTGCTGGGCAGATAAGACCCTGTTTGGAATTATCTTCCACACATTTTATGTATTTTAATATTATTTTAATATTCTATTAAAAAATGTTATGTCTTTTTAAGTATGCTGGCAATTTTCGTATGTTTATTGTTTTGATGAGATGGCTGGTCTATCAGACAGCTTACCATCTACTTTAGCCCTTACTGCTAGGGATGAACTGGGGCATCTTTTGTGAGGAAAGTAGTGGACTCCCTCTAGAAGCATTCTAGAGGTAGCTACTTGGTCCTCTTTACAAAGCACTGTAAACTAGATTCCTTTTCCATGACCAGAGCAGACCTTACTAGGACCATTCTGCAGGGGCTTCTGGACCCTTATCTTGCGTCTGCCCAGACTGTGTAAGCATTTAGGAATCTACCCCTATAGCTGTAGAATACTGCCGCAGTAATTTATAATTAACATAGTACAGTTGTGTAAGGTGGCACCTTATGCCACCAGCAGCCTGGGGACATGGTGAAGGGGTCAAAGCATTTGGAAGACTGGCCGGCTGTTACATTCTTGGCAGAATAAAACCCTATATAGCTGTAGGCTACTGCATCAGAGATTTAATTGAACATCTACTTTTATGATAAATGCACTTACACAACTGTAATTTCATTGTTATTTTGTAATGCAAGCAGTTTTGTTTACTTTTCATAACTATCTACTGAAGTCAAATTGTTCACATTGTATATACCATAAGTTTGTATTTTTGAACTGTTTAACTGTACATTTTTATACAACACAAAAGGATATACAAAAATAATATATATTTTTTTCAGATCAGGATTAGGCAACTTCTATGGAACATTGAGTGGTCCAATACCAGCATTGAGTGCAGCAAGTAAGCCAAAACAGCCTTACTCCTCACCAAAAAAGAATCTTTTTACAAACCCACCAAAGCATGGAACTGGATATGGGTAAGTAAGTAAGCAAAGATCTGTAGTGCTGTAAATGCTCTGAAAGATATTTGGACTGCTGATTAGAAAAAGCATACTTCAAAAAGCTGACAATAGGCTAGAGTTAAAAATTTATTGTCATGCTAATGGGGCAATAGGGCAATAGTTTCCAGGGTCAGTAGTGACACTATCTTTGTGCAAGGGGATGACAATGGTCAAAGTTTTTAAATCATCTTTAAGAAGTCAATTTTTTTTTGTTTAGTCTGGTGAAGTTCATATCATTAAAGGATGAAATTGCTCACTATATATTTTGTGCCTTCTTCATTTTTTACCTTCATTTGCTTCATTTATTTTTTAATGTATTGAAGTTTTTATGGAGTGGTCTGCAATTTGGAATGGCTATTAGTTATACTTGCTCACACACACACACACACACACACACACACACACACACACACACACACACACACACACACACACACACACACACACACACACACACACATACATAAAATATATGAGTGTGTGTGTCTGTTTGTGTGTTTCTGTCTGTATATAAATATATATTATCATAGTAGGAATGTTCAAAATCTCATGTGAAAATGTATTTTGAAAGGGGTATTGCATAAAAAGCCTTCTAGGAAACAGGTGGCTCCTCCTTGGGATCTTAATTTTGAGTTAGAAAAGGTACGTCATGCTCCATTTGAGCCAGCTGGTTGACTTGAGGTTCTTAACATGGAAAATAGAATTATTAATTGCTCTGACCTCTGTTAGAAGAGGATCTGAGTTGCAAGTTCTCACGGTGGCTCAGTGTTATCTTATTTTCCATAAATATACTCGTTTCTTAAGAACTAACTCTTCATTTATGCCTAAAGTGGTATCTGAGTTAACCTTAAGCCATCAATCCATTTCCCTGTCTTCTTTCCAGAATCTAAAAATGAGGGATAAAGAATGCTCCTTTTCTTGGATGTCCACAGGTAACTCAGTACTATTTTACCTGAACAAAATCTTTCAGAACTTCTGATCAGTTGTTCTTTTCTTGTTAGGGTTACGGTTAGGGAAAGGACAACATGTGTCATAACAGACTATTTCAAAATGGTTGTCTTATGCTATTACTTCTTGTCACACCCACTGGGGTCAAGGCTAACTCTATGATGGCCTTGTCTTCACCTTTGGCTTTTTGGAAAAGGTTGGATTCTAGAAGTATTCTAGAAGCAGCAAGCAATAGATTCATTCTCTATGTCTAGGACAGGCTTTGCCAGGACCATTCTCTGGGTGGTCCTGGGCCCTCATCCTGCTTCCTTCATGTTAAGCTATAGTAATCTACCCATGTAGCTTAGGCTAGTACAGCAGTGATTCTTTTAAAAAAAATGTAATACTGTAGTATAACAAAATTATCATAACAGTCAAAGTTTGAATGATCAGTGCTGCAGTAGCTGCTCCCTCCCTCCCTCCCCCTTATTTTTGTTTGTTTTTATGCCAGGGTGTGGACTTTTATTGTTATATTCCTAGCATTGTCTTCTAAGGGCTTTAGCTTCCCTCTCTCTCTGTTGGTATGAAAGCTCTGAAGGGCTTGTAGCCCAAACCTGAATTTTAGTGAACTCACCTTAAGCTCACTAATGGCTTGACTGTGTGGAAGCCACCCTGAAAGCTCTGGAAGCTGGACGTCTGCTTTATTATAAGCAGGATATTACCCATGTAACTTAGGCTACTGCAGCAATGAACAGTGAAACATCTACTGTTATAGTAACTTTAGTTACACAACTGTACTTTCTTCTTGCAAGATTCTTTATGAGAGATCTTTAGCGGATACTGTCAGTCCCATACTTTCTCTCTCTCTTAACCCACCCTCTTCATCATCTGATCAGACAGGCTATCCTATGTTGCTGTCACATTTCTTGGTGGATGAATTTTCCCCTGGTGTACCATGGACACCCATTTGCATGTCGTCTTCCCTTGGCCACTGTTACCATGGATACCTCCTCACTGGAGTTGGGTGGGGGCATTACAAGGGAAGGATGGTTCAAGGACCATGTACCAGTCTGGAAACCCATCTTCACATCAATAGGTTCTGGAAATGAGGGCAGTCCTCCTAATGTTACAGGCACTTAAGGACATCCTTCCCCGGGTGTAATCTCCATCCAGACAAACAATACTTCAGTGATCTGGTATATAAACAGATGGGGAGGAGCTTGGTCTAATCCTGTATATCGAGAGATCATGTGAGTGTGGCAGTGGACAATGTATTTATAGTGCTTTTTAAGAGCAATGCACATACTAAGTCAAATCAATATTCTAGTAGACAGGTTGAGTCAATGCAGTCTCATGCTGCATAAATTGTCCTTTAACAGCACAGTGGCAGCAAAGGGTTTCAGACAGTGGAGCCAGCCTTGCTGTTACCCTTTTCATCTCTCACTAATTCAAACTGCAGTAACTACTTTCATCATCCTTCAACAGGGATAGTCAGTGAAGGACGCTCTTGTCCATGCTTGGCCACCTGATCTTCTCTATGCCTTCCCTCCTATTCCTTTAATAATGAAGTTCCTACAGAGAGCCTCCATGTGCAAAGCAGCTGTGATTCTCATTACACTTTTTTTAGTCCTAACAAATTTGGTTCCCTTATCTATGGCCTCATCTTCTACAACCACCATGGGTCCTGGATCCCAAACCAGGTCTCCTGTTTCTTCCTTTCTGTGAGCCTCATCGAATCTCTCAGACTAACCACATGGTTTCTCCAAATCCAGTGATGACCAGTGATTCCTCTTTACCATCTAAAGTGAGTCAGATTTTACATGCTTTGCAAAAGCATTTCTCTCAAAGATCTACAAGAGTAAATAAAAGAAAAAGTTTTCTGTCTGAACTAGTGATAAGAGACTATATCATTTTCTGCTCCCCTTCCATCTGTACTGGATTTTTTTGACAGGCCATTTTTACATTTGGGTGTAAGTTACTTTACTATAAAGGTATAATTATCAGCTATCTCAAATTTTCACAGTGAGTCGAATTCATCTGTAGCAAAGGCATATTCCTTTTGAGACCACTGATTAAGGATCCAGCTCCAGCTTGGCAACATACTGTGATGTTGCAAGCAACAGTATAGCTAGGATGGGGTGAAGGCAGCAGCTGCTCTGGATGCTAGATTTTAGGGGGCTCAAATGGGAGACATTTCTGAAATGCTGTTACAGAAATCAGTTTCAATATTGCTCCTGTGCAGTGCTGGAACACTTCATCATTTCATGTGTGATATAAGTTTTAGCAATCTGTTTGCTAGAAAAATGTAGCAAGGGGGTTGGTACAGTTAAAAAGCAGCAAAAACATTTTTTTTTCTTTGCTCCTCAGATGAAGTGAGGAGCAGGGAGCAGAAACAGAACCTGGTTGGCCCCTTTTTTGCTCCTTATGGGTGAATTTTAGGGAATACATGAGAATAAAAATGAGTGGGGGCACAGCAACAGGACCTTGTTGGCTCCTGCATTTTAGGAGCGGCAGACAGATTATTGCAGACTATTTTTTCCCCCAACTTATAGCTGAGAGGTACCAGATAAGGAAATGGCATCAGGTGCTAAAATAGACAGCTATAGCTCTGGTTGCAAGCCATCACTCAACCTCTCTTCACACCCACCTCTTCTGCAGTTTTTATATTTCCGTCTTAGAAGACTGTTTTTGGTAGCTATAACTTCTGCCAGACAAATTTCTGAATTACACACCTTGTCTTGAATGCACCCTTATTTAATTTTTCACAGAGTAAATCTGAGATCTAACCCTACCTTTGTGCCTAAAGTAGCTATGGAATCAGCCTTCAGTCAATCTGTGCATTGCCTGTCTTTTTCCCTAATCATTGTAACCAGGAGAAATATATTTTGCTTACTTTAGATGTGCATCATCAACTGAGAGTTTATTTGTATCGCACAAAATTTTTATGTAAAGATGGTCAGCTATTTTTGTCCTTTCTAGCCAATTTGTGCCCAAGGTTTCTAAGTTTACTTTGTCTTGATGGCTCTTAGATTGCATTGCATTTGTCTAAAACTCAGAGTTTATTTGTTTCAACCAAACCAAGAGCACATTCTCTGAGATCTGTTTCTACTTCTGTTGCCTTCTTTAAAAACATATTGGTTAATGATATCTTTACAGCAGAAATTAGGTCTACAGTGACGTCTCTGTCAAATATTACAAACTGGATCTTATTTCCATTCCCAGAGCAGCTTTAAGTTCCACCATTCTAAAAGATATCCTGCCATGATGCTGCCCAGGATTCATGGTAGCTAGGGGAATGGGAACAACACAGTTGAAAAAAAGTTAAGTACTTACCATAACACTAGATCCTTGGTGCCCCTATCCGAATGTCTTGACACCTCCCCCCATCCTCTTCCCCTTCCAAATTGTTACAACCCTTTTATGCTTTATTATTGGGGGATCCTATTCTTTTAATCAGTGGATTCACTTCTTCCATGGGATTTACCATCTGTTTTTCAAGCTTATTTTGAGTAGTAGTCTTAGTGCATACCATTATGGGAGAGGGGGAGCACTGGGGTAGCACTGAAAGTGTTACCAGCTCAGATCCATTTTGAGGCAGATAACCTAGCCATCGAGACGGACAGAGAAGGCTAACAAGAGTGTAGTGTTATGGTAAGTACATAACTTTCATTTCTATGTGGTTTGTGATGTTTGCTGGTTCAGTGTAGTGTTTGTGGACTGTAATCATTACTGGCACTGTGTGTATTAATTTATCTTGCTTTTATAATTGTGTGATCTTGGAGTTAATATATATATATATATATATATATATATATATATATATATATATATATATATATATATAGGTTAGGGGGTCTGGAGTATGAAGTCTCCATACTAGGGATGTGGTAGCCACAGCCTGCCACATAAAAGCATGCAAGGAAATTAAAGCATTCAGAAAGCAATCAAGTAGAAGTTGGGATATAGCTTTGTAAAGTGTACTAAAGTAGAACTATATCCAAAACAGCAGCAGCTTCCTGTAGCAGTGATATTTTTACCAGCCTGCAATGAAACCTGAATTTAAACCAGCTTCTGTAGAGTATGCAGGACTTTCACCAGGCACATGTGTGAATGGAGTTTTAAGTGCTACTATGTTAGTGCCTGGGATGTAGTGGGATGGTTGCTTTACCATGCACAATAATGCAAGATTCAATAACAGACATTCATGAGGAATATAGTTCTTGATAGTTTTTAATTAGCTGTAGGCTAATGAAAGAGTATTCAATAACATTACATATATACTTGCAATTATGCAGTTTTATACCAAAGATGTTGTGAAGTAACATAATGCTGTTTACACTAATGCAACTACTTAGTCATTCTTACAATATTTGAATAAAGGTACACATAGTCATTAAAATAAATGTGGTATATATATATATATATATATATATATATATATATATATATATATACACACACACACATTGCCACTTTTTCTGCACTAAAAAAAAAACAAAATCAATTGAAACCTCTGTAGGTAAATTCTTTATTGCTATTTTAAAAATTCTTAATAGTCTTTGTCTCTCTTCTCTGTCTCTCTGTCTGTCTGTCTCTTGTCCTTTTCATTCAGTTATCCTAATCTGACCATAGGCAAACAGTATGAATACTCCACTGATCCCTATGACAGAATAAAAGAACTGAGTAAGGTAAGATTATTTAAGCTCATTGTTTTCCAATAGTGATGTTATGAAAGGTATTTGATCTAGATCATAAATGGTTAAACATTTTAAAATTGACAGTGCTTCTCTTTCCACTGTGATGTGCTGATTTTATTCTTAATAATGCGTAAACCCCTGAGTCTTAAAGTTCTTTCTTCTTAACCTACACATATAAGAGTGATATAAAATATTGTCAAATGAGTTTTATAATATGGTAAAAATTAAAATCCAATATGAAGGGTGGTTACGGGCCTTATTAATATAGCTACATACCAGAGTACATGAGGGGTCTTTTAATTTTCCTTTGTCTAAGAGCATTATAATTTAATTATTTATTGTCATAGCTTACTGAGTGAATTGCGGGAATATAGGAGAAAAAATGTGTGTGTGTGTGTGTGTGTGTGTGTGTGTGTGTGTGTGTGTGTGTGTGTGTGTGTGTGTGTGTGTGTGTGTTTATCAGACAATAGCAAGAATACCTTGTAGCTCTTGAAGTAAGTGTGGGATTAAACAAAGTGAATGTTAGAGGACAGATGATTCAAATCAGGACATGATATGAGAAGAGATAGTGATCTTTGGCACAGTCTGGCTTTGGCTATTTCTTGTGAGCAAAAGACCTTAGACATTTTATGCTGCGCTTCACTTCCTTCGCATTAGATCATTATTCTTGTCTGAATCAGTGCTGTATGAAGTAACTCACCAGTCATCTTATGATATTCTAGGTCTTTGGCATTTGGCAACATGCATGGACTTCTTTTCAGGTTATAATATTTCAATTATTTCAATAATTAATCGAACAATTGAATGAACAATAAACAAATGCTATGCCCTGTCAAAACAGCCAAGGCTTTAATTTCCAAAATACTTCATATACCTTACTTGTACCAAATAAGCCAGTATTTACTTGACTGCATTACATTTTAAGGATTAAATTTGGAATTCAAAAGGAATACCACGCTGTTAAGCATTAGGCTTCTGTGAGCTGCTCAACTTAACCAGATAAGCCATATAAGTGATTCAGACCAGTCCTCTTAAATAATTTTTAAAACACCTTTATTGAATATAGGCAAATTTACATGTATACAAAAGTAATCAAACTCTATTAACAAATTAACATTAACAAACATTATACTTAAAATATATTGCGATATATCATATAACCTAAGCAACATCATAGAAATTATTCAATTCCTGCCCCTTGTTTTTAAACAAGAAACATCTTTATTAAACCATCACTTATGGTATAAGCAATCATACATTTATTTAAATGAAAACAAACCATACTAACACACTCCCAGTTACAAACATTATACATCAGTTATAATCTACCCAATCATTTTCAGTTAAACATTACTTAGCTCATTTAAGTTCTGCCTTCTTTTAAACCTCATTTCTCCACTGTATGTATTGCTCCTACAGTTCCCATTTTTTTCCTATGTAGTTTACTCCTACCCTTTTCTAAAGATCTCAATTCCAGTTGTTATCTCTGTTACTGTATTCACTACTTCTAATATAGTTGGTTTAAATTTTGATTTCCATTTTCTAGTAAGTACTTTTTTGGCAGGCACCATAATTGGACACAGGAAGGCCTTACCATGTCTAGACAATTACGATTCTGCATAGCTCAGAAAAATCATCTCCCTTGTCACACCAATCCACCCACCTAGCATCTCCGACAGTATATCTCACAGGGGATCCTTAAAGTCCGCCACCTCGCCACACTCCCAGAAAAATAATGTTCCCAAGTACCTTTTTCATCCCCGTCACACCTCTAACATTTGCTGTCTACCTGAGGAAAAATTCTTTAGAGTCTACTTGGGGTATATCTATGTAAACATTTCCAAGCAAAAATCCTAAATATTCTAGATTTTTGTTGCATATTTGAGAGACATACATATATCCTCCCATTGTTTCTTTGTGAATTGCTCATCCAGTCTCTCTTCCCAGTCCTTTCTAACCTCCTCTGATTGGTTCTTATAGTTATCAGACAATATTTTATATGCTGTACTAATTATTCCTTTTTTAATGTCAACTTCTGTTCTAGATTCTGCTAAAAAACTCTACCGGTGTTGGCCTTTCATTTAGGACCCCCTATTTCTTTCTCTATGCCTACTGTATACTCTGATATCAATACTTGATAGGGAAGGCAATCTCTAACCTGCAGTCCGAATAAATTCTTGGCCTCTTCCCATTCTGTTACTGATCCCTCTCTAGTTATTTGCTCCCAATGCCTTGGTTTCTTTGCTAGTTTTCTCCAATAAATTTCAGCTCCTTCTTGCCTGTTGTCTGTATACCTAATTGCAGTCATCCCTATTGGCAGAATCTTCTTTCTCCATTCCCATGTTGGCTTAGTTCTTAGAATACTTTCTGCTACTTTATGGATATAATATTCTGTGGGATTATTGTTATTCACCTTAAAGGCCTTCATCCAAAACCACAGTCTGTCCTTGTTTCTTGAGCTTCTCCTCTGGTTTGACATCATACACTTCCACTTTGAATTACAGCTTTCTGCTTTTGTTATGTATAGGAGCCTTAACTGTGTAGTTCTGAAATACCCCTTCAAATTGGGTAATCCCAATCTGCCCTGTTCTACTGGAATAATCATTTTATCCCAGTTGACTCTTGACATCTTCCCCACCCAGATAAAGTCCTTCAGCTCTTTATTAATTGCTATCCACAACTTTTCCTCTGGTTAATAAAATATGCCTGACCTGTTTATAGGACTAAAGGGACTAAAAGCATTTTGACAGCTTGTATCTTACTATCCATATCCATATAACAAAGCTTTCATTTTCTCAGTTTCTGTATTATCTTTTTTTGTCTCTTCCCACATATCCTTAGCTGCCCCACAAAAATCATTTTAATCCATATTCCTAAATACTTCATTTTATCATGCCCCCATAAATATGGATATTGTTGAACCAATTTGTCTGTGGGTACATAATTTACCGCTATTGCCTTTATTTTAGCTTCATTAATTTTGTGTCCCGAAAAGATTTGAAACTGTCTCATGATGTTCTACAACACTGTAATGTCTTTTTCTGGTTTTGTCAGGTATAAAATAATATCATCTACAAATAGAGTTAGCTTTTCTTGACAACCATACCAAGTATATCCTTGAATTTCTGAGTCCCTTATTTCCTTTGCCAGTGGTTCTAAATGTAATGCAAATGACAAAGATGAAAGAAGACACCACTGCCTGATTTCTCGGCTCAAGCAGAAATTCTCAGACAGGACCCCACCCACTTTAATTTTTGCCCCGATCCCTCATATAGTCTCCTAATCAACCTTATATTTTTTCAGGAAATGCAAACGCTTCCATTGCTCTGCTCATAAAGTCCCAGCTTACTCTGTCAAATGCTTTTTCTGCTTCAAGACCCACCAACAACAATGATCTTTTATTAATTCTGCTTCCTTCTGAATCATCAGTATTCTGTTAATGTTGTCAAATGTTTGTCTCCCCTCCACAAAACCACATTGATCCATATCTATCAATTTTGGCATTACTTCTGTCATTCTTTTAGCCATTATAGACATGAACACTTTATAATCATGGTTTAGTATTGAAATGTTAAAGCTAGGTCTGATGGATCTTTACCCTCTTTAGGTATTACAGCTACCACTGCTTTCTTCCAGGATGTTGGTACTTTTCCTCCTGTTAAAATACTATTAAACAAAACCTTCCAGATCTTTATCAGTTTTTTCTCTTCCAGGCAAGGTTAAGGCTCATTCAACTAGGGCCTTATCCTCTTTGATGGTGTATTGGAAAGTGCTGAACTATAGAAGCATTCTAAAGGCTGCAACCTGGTCCTCTGTTCATATCTTCACAAATCACTACAAAGTGGATTTCTTTTCAAGGTCCAGGGTCTTCACAATCCTTACTCTTTCACCCTCCCAGGTAGGGAAAGCTTTGAAAATCTACCCAAAATGCCACTGAGGTAGACGAGAATGATGAATATAGTACAGTTGTGTGGGTCCTAATAACTGTAACAGTAGATGTTAGAATTCCTCACTGCCTCAGTGATAGCACCCACCTGCCAGTCCCCAAGATTGTGCATAGTTAAGGTGGGTTTCAACCTCTTTGACTTGAATTTTAGATTTTTTTGTATGGTATTATGATTGGCTTTGAATTTAATCTTGCTAAGCCTGAACACTCATCTCCCCTGATAGCTGAAGTCTTCCCTCTCAAGATATGCTCAGCCAATCAGCTATGATAAGAAGAGAGAGGAAGGGGAGTCTGAGCTTTTGAAAGATGGTCAGTACTGGGTTACCTTGGCAGATAACCCAAAATGCCACCAAGAAAGTGAGGAATTCAAATGGGTACTGTTACGGGTAAGTAGGAAGTATGCAACTGTACCTTCATTTTAATGCGTCTGTTCCACATGGAATCTCCTGTAAAATACATGCTTTTGCTTTTATTATGTCAGTGTCTCAGTAGGTATCATGCATGCCTTTGGTGCTAGAAGATCAGAAGGTCATAGGTTCCATTCCCAGTCCAAGCAATTTGATGAATTTTTAAACCACTGTCACTGTAGTGCAGCACTGGGGGTGGGGCTGCATTCCTGAGTGTGCCATCCATTGAATGAGACATTAAACAGAAATCAATCTGCCCAGGTTGGTGGTAGCACAGCTGGATAGAAAAGATGTCATGGCACCTGTCAAAAAGAGTATGGGTCCTTTATTTATATACAAAAATAACTCTTATTTACAAAATATTTACATATTTACAAATATTTACAAGTGTACAAACATACTGTCCTCTCTGTGGTGGCGTGGGTTTCCTCCCACATCCCAAAGACATGCTGCAAGTTTATTGGACACTGTAAATTGGCCCTAGGTGTGAGTATGTGCATGTCTGCTCCTTCTGTGGAAGGTTGGGTGCCGGATGTGCAACTCGACACTGTAAAACTCCACTGCCAATTGTTCTGCAGACCGTTGTTCCACTGTGGTGACTTCTAATGGGACAAGCTGAAAAGAAAAGTATGTGTGTGTGTGTGTGTGTGTGTGTGTGTGTGTGTATATATATATATATATATATATATATATTTACACAATCATACAAAATTTTCATCCCTGTTAGACCCCCACTCCTTTTTCCATAGCTACCATCTGATTTTACCTAATATTGTTTCAAAAATCCATATAACATAAAATAACTTTTTATCTTCTCTTTTAACATATCCTTTACTTCTGTTTTTATAATATCCATGCTTAATCATATCCATGTTTTAATTTATCCACTTCTTTTATATCTTAAAAAAAATCTTCTTTACATAGATTTTCCCATAACTTTTTTTACTCTTTTACATTTAAAAAACCCATGTTCTGTAGTTTCTTCTTCTTGACAATGTAAACATGTTCTATCACTTTTCTTCTTATATTGCATATTTCCTTTTACTGGCAATTATCTTATTACCAGTCTCCACAAAAAATCTTGACATTCTTCTTTCTGATTACACCATTGCTTCTTATTTTCCAGCTTTATTTTTCCATTTGTTAGATTTTCCCATGATTTTACATAGTAATTTTTATCATTACATTCTTATGTCATGCTTTTCTATCTTTTTCTATATCATGAAATTTTGTTTTCCATAAAATATTTTTTGGTAATATTTTATTTCCTCATTTATATACTCTTTTTCTCTTTTACCATATCCCTAAATTTATCATACTTATATTTGTATAATTTTACTACTAATATCTCATTTTTTTCATTTATCCACTTTAACGCTTTGTACAAATTCAATGAAACAACATATACCACTGGTTTAATTAACCATAAATCTCCTTCTTTATTTACATACAGAACTCTTCTTTTTACTTTATTTACTCTAGAACCTTATATAAATGAAAAAAATATATCTGCAGTAGTTCCTTTTCAAATACTATTGAAAACATAAATATACTTGCTAAGTATGCTATTTTTCTCATCAGTACTGAATTTATCAAATAAACATTTTTTCTGAATGATAATTTATAAGATTACACACCCCTGTTAAAATCCCAGGATATTTTGATATAAAAAACGAGACCACAATAAATTATTTCAAAACTTTTCCCACCTTTAATGTGACCTATAACCTGTACAATTCAATTGAAAAACAAACAAATCTGTTAGGGGAAAAAATATAAAAAATAAAAGCATTACACGCTGGTTGCATAAGTTTGCACACCCTTAAACTAATACTTTATTGTGTGTGCACACCCTTAAACTAATACTTTGTTGAAGCACCTTTTGATTTAATTACAGCATTTAGTCTTCTTGGGTAGGAGTGTATCAGCATGGCACATCTTGACTTGGCAATATTTGCTCACTCTTCCTTGCAAAAGCACTCTAAATCTGTCATATTGCGAGGGCATCTCTTGTGCACAGCCCTCTTCAGGTCACCCCACAAGATTTTCTATTGTATTTAGGTCTGGGCTGTGGCTGGGCCATTCCAAAACTTTAATTTTCTTCTGGCAAAGCCTTTTTTTGTGATCTGGATATATGCTTGGAGTCATTGTCATGTTGAAAGTTTAAATTCCTCTTCATCTTCAGCTTTCTAGCAGACACCTGAAGGTTTTGGGCCAAAAGTGACTGGTGCTTGGAACTGTTCATAATTCCCTCCACCTTGACTAAAGCCCCAATTCCAGCTGAAGAAAAGCAACCCCCAAAGCATGATACTGCCACCACCACGCCTCGCCATGGGGATGGTGTTATTTTGATGATGCAAAGAGTTATTTTTGCGCCAAACGTACCTTTTGGAATTGTGGGCAAAAAATTAATTCAGCCTTGGTCTCATCAGACCATAATACATTTTCCCACATGCTTTTGGGAGGCCTGATGTATTGTTTTGCAAATTTTAGCAGGGCCTGGATGTTTTTTCTGCTGCTCCTTCAATGTTGCTGTAGGTCTCTTGGCAACCTCCCTGACCAGTTTTCGTCTTGTATTTTCATCAGTTTTGGAGGGATGCCCAGTTCTTTGCAACATCACTGTTGTCCCATATTTTCTCCATTTTTTGACTGTCTTCACTGTGTTCCATGGTATATCTAGTGCTGTGGAAATTTTTTTGTACCCTTTTCCTGACTGATACCTTTCAACAATGAGATAGAGCCCTTTGATGCTTTATAAGCTCTCTGCGAATCATGGCTTTTGTTATAGCAGGCAACTGAGTAAATGTCAGGAAAATCCTAGTAGGACAGCTGAACTTTATTTGGGGTTAATCAGAGTCTCTTTAATTGATGGCAGATGTGTACCCAAGATGACTAGAATGCTGTAATTATGCTTCAACAAAGTATTAGTTTAAGGATGTGCACACAACAAAGTATTAGTTTAAAGGTGTTCAGACTTATGCAACCAATGTATTGTACATTTTTTTATTTTTTTTAATTTTTCCTCTAATAGATTTGTTTGTTTTTCAATTGAATTGTACAGGTTATAGGTCACATTAAAGGTGGGAAAAGTTTTGAAATGATTTATTATGGTCTCATTTTTTATATTACAAAAAAAACTGGCATTTTAACAGGGGTGTGTAAACTTTTTATATCCACTGTATATTTACTTGCCCTAATACTTTGTTCATAGGTTCATAGGTTTATACTAGGCTATCTGCCCTAAGGCATTTATAAGCCTAGCCCAAATTTTTGTGGCTTACTCCACCCCTTATATGAAAAAATACTGTGCCCATTAGTTTGTTGTGCCTCTGTCCAGCAGTGACACAGAGATGATTACCGGGGTAAACCTACGATCTCCCATCCACAGGTCTAGATTTCTCTTGAACAGAGTCAGCGAGGTGCTCTGCCTCACATGGACCGAGATTTTATTCCACAGCATAGGGAGTCTCTGAGTGATAAATCTATCCCTCCAGCACGTCCTATTTATATCCGTGCTAAGGTTTAAGTCGCTTGCTCTAGTGGTTTTGGTGGATTTGGATTTTTTGTGGTGGAGCATGTCCATTAATTCCGGGTTGGACATGGCCTTGTATGTCAGGCACATGTCACCTCTGAGCAGACGGTATGCGACTGAATAGAGCTGGAGTTTCTTCAATCTGGCAGCATATGACAGATTTTGGAGGTCCTTTATCCTTTTGGTGAGGAACTTTTGGGGTCTCTCCAATTGCTGCAGATGTCGGGTGAGATACATCCCGAATGGGGCATTGTACTCGATCATTGGTCTGATAAGTGAAGAGTACAGGGGAACAATGACCTCACTAGATCTGGATGTGAATCCCTTCATGATCAGGTGGGCAATGTTGAAGGTCTTTCTAACCACTTTAGCAACGTGAGTGTCAAAGAAAGGCCACTGTCAACCTGGGTCCCCAGGTCCCTGATAACCTCTTCTGTGCTTAGTGGATTGCCACCTATATGGTAGCTTGGGGTTACCTTGTTTTTTCCCGAAGGGTATGACTATACATTTTTTGGCGTTTAACTTCAGGCCATGGCTCTGGCACCAGCCATCTGTTTCCGTGAGTCCCTTCTGAAGGATATCCGTGTCCGATGCACTTTCCACTATGGCGCCCAGTTTGCAGTCGTCTGCAAACTTTGTCAGCCAAAGTCCTCCCATGTTGGCCTGTACTTTGTCTAGCTCATTTAAATAAATATCCTTTTCTAACTCTTTATTCTCTTTTTCTGTTACTTTTTTACTTTTTATATTTTTCACTGCCTTCTTTTTTAACCTTTCTTATACATATTATACTACACTATTCATAATCTTTTCCTGAGTTCTATTTATTATTTTACATTTTTTATTTCTTTCATTATACTACCATCTTCCTTTACTAATCTGCTTAAGTAACTTGATATTTCCCTTTTCCTTGTAAAAAATATCATTGCTTATATAACAATTTTTGTATTTTTTCTTGATTTATTTCATATAATTATTTTTCTTTGTCAAAGTACTCTTTACCATTATGTTCTAAATCTTCCAATGCATCATTATATGTTATTTTATATTTTTCTGTCTCTACTTTTCTCACATCATATTGACACTGTAAAAAATTATATTTTCCTTAAATATCATCCACCATTCAGACTAATTTTTTATAAAATGTCCTCACAATAATATGATCTTTCCATAACTGTATCACTAATTTCTTTCCTTCTTCATTCAATGATTTCTAGTTTTTTTTATTCCTTTGTCTATTATTATATATTCCTTGTTTTCCTTTTTTGCAAGCTGGTCAGAAAATCCTGTTTCAACTACCTTCTTTTCTCTTTTCACTAAACCTTCTGATGCTATAAAAGTCTAAAAATAAGAAAAATAACTACAAACTGTGAACTAAAAAACCAAAATGGCCAAAGCTAATGGTACAGAAACACAATTTAATTTACAGTATAGTAAGCGCTTTGGGTAGGTACAAATGCTCCCACTTCTTCAGACTGAATTACAAAGCTGATAAGAACCTTTTAAATTCCATTTAAACAAACACATGACAGTCAGCTGATCAGTGAAATCCAATAAAAACATAAATAACAAAACATTAATTAGTCAATGTACTTATACATACAAATTTATAAAAAATAATATATATAAAAAAATTAATCTTATCAAGTATTTTCACTTTATAGCAGAATAAAAATTATCTTTTCAGATTTTTATCATTTTAAAATGCAAGCTATACAGCATGCATTATTTAGCCCAGGATTTTTAAAAGCATCTAATTTAAGCTGTCACAACAACTCACACTGTTCTTACCATAAGGTGAATGGGCCACCCCTAATGTGGTTACAAATCTGATCTATTACTCTAAAGGAAAAAGTGTGTCCAGGATTATTAATGACATGTCTAGCTAAAGCATTCTCAGGTTTTTGGTTTCTCATAGCATACAGATGTTCATATATTCATTCCCTGAGTTTCCTGTCTGTCATGCCTATATAGAAACCATGACAAGAATTACATTTAGCTAAATAAACAATGCCCTTCGAGTTATATTTATATCTCCCCTGACAAGTAAATTTCATATTGTTGACTTGGTAATTAAGACCAGTGTCAATAAATTTACAATATGGGCAAGCCTCACACTTAAACATATCTTTTATTCTCAATATTTGGGATGTATTATTTCCTAAAAGATGTTTCAAATTTGAACCTCTTCTAAAAACAACTTTAGGTGTAATTGGTACTCTCTTCCTTACCCTCTAGTTTGCTGTTATAAGGTTCCAATTTTTCTCCAGGATATTCTTAATATAATAAGCATCACTACTAAACACGGTCATAAAAGTGAGAGAAAAATCAGTGCAAGAATCATTATCTACTCTAGTAAAATCAAGTACATTATTTGAACTGTTCAAATCCAAACCCTCATCTTCTTCTGAACTATTCAGAATAGCTTTAAAATATCCTGAATTCCTCTTAGAAGTTACTTCAGTTATTAAATCATCTATAAAATATTCAGGGTAGCCACGCTTCAAAAACAGGTTTCTTAAAAAATTGCATTCATCCATAAAATCAACAAAGTTAGAAACCATTCTTTTCTTAACAAATTGCATTCATCCATAAAATCAACAAAGTTAGAAACCATTCTGGCTGCCCTGACAAGCTGACCTTTCACTACAGATTTTTTCTGGTGTAATGGGTGGGAACTAGAAAATTGAAGGAAGGAATTAGAAATATGTATCCTTCCTATAGATGGTAGCTATATATGTCTGTCTAGTCCTATCCTTCTGTAGTGACACATCTAAATATGCTACTCTGTCATTATGAAAGTTACTAGTAAATTGTATGAAATCAGTCGTGTTGTTTATATACTGCAAAAAATTATTGAAAAGGTCCTGTTCTCCTTCAAATATTAAAAAAATATCATCCAGGTATCGCATATAATAAATTATATATTCAGAATAAGTACTATGATTTAAGACAAATTTCTTCTCCCAAAAACTCATAACTAAATTGGCGAAGCTTGCCCCACAGGGTGACCCCATGGCCACACCTTTCTTTTGAATGTAAAAAGATTTCTCCTAAATGAAATAATTATTACTAAGAATTGTGTCCAGAAATTCTTGGACTAACCGGAGTTCTTCATGTTCGATGCCTTTACTGAATAGAACATCAGTTACCCATTCTATACCCAGATCATGCGGTATCACTGTGTATAAATCTTTAACATCTATTGTTGCAAAATTAAATGTTTCATTGTAGTCCAAGCTGTTGACTTTCTCCAGAAAGTACCAGGAGTCTTTACAAATTTGGACTTCATTAGTCACAAACTTTTTTAGTATAAGGTCAACGTATTTTGCCATGGGGTAAGTGATGCTATTGCGACCGTTCACTATTGGTCGAAAAGGAGAGTTGCGGAGGTCCTTGTATATCTTTAGAATTCCAAAGATGTCTGGAATTTGTGGAGCTAGTAGAGTTAAATAATTCAATAACTCGATAGAAATCCTGGCTTCAATAAATAAATTGCTCAGGAAGACCTTAATCTTTCTATAAGCTGTGTTAATTTCATCTAGGGAAGCTGTTGCATAGTTGTCAGTATCCAACATTTGTTGCATGTTAGTTCTATAATATGATTCACTCATTATTGCCAAGCCTCCCCCCTTATTTGGTTTGATAACTTTTACCCCGCTGTCTTTTAATGCTTTAATCAAATCCCAATCATTCTTACTAAAATTAGAAATATTAGACATATGTCAAAGCTGGTATAAATTCCTAATATCATGCTCACAGTTGTTCAAAGTCAGAAAGAGTGGAATGAGTACTGGGATTAAATGTATTAGCAATTCTAAAATTATCCAAACTATTATTACTTTCCTGTACAACATTAGGAATGAAAAATAATTTCAAACTTAACTTCCGAATGAATAATTTAAGATCTAAAAGTCTGTTTCGTTTCTATACATATCCCTTTTGTAAGCCCATGAATTTTTGTCCCAAACTTTTAACTTACCAGATCTTATAACTTCTAACATTTTTTCTTATATCATTTCCTTTCTTTTTACACTTGCCTCTTAAATCACATTTAAAGTCTCTCGTTATTATAGTATTCATATTTATCACTACATAGTCTAACATCTGCTGAAATAAGTTTCCCTTTCTTTACAATTAGTATAAGCATATAATGTTATAATTCTATATACGTGTTCTTTCTATTTTAAATCTACAGTGGTTAATCTTCCCATTTTTGCTAAAGTTACATCTAATATCTTTACTGTATTTCTACAAAATATGGCTATTCCAGAACATCTCTCATATCCCAAATGCCAAAATATCTTTCCTCCCCATAGTTTCTGTTTATAATCTTTCTTCATTTGTTAAAAATCTTTTATCTTCTAATTTTACATCACATGTATTACACCACTCCAGAATTCCTGTTCTTCTTACTATAGTCTTAATCTTCTTCTTCTTTCGGCTTTTCCCGGTTAGGGATCGCCATAACGGATCACCTGTCCGCTCATGATTGGCAGTGGAGTTTTACGGTGTTGAGTTGCCAGCTCGGCGCCCAGCCTTCCACAGAAGGCACACACTCATGCCTAGGGCCAATTTAGAGTGTCCAATCCACCTACAGCATGTCTTTGGGATGTGGGAGGAAACCAGAGCACCCGGAGGAAACCCACACAACCACAGGGAGGACATGCAGACTCCGCACAAAAGGCACCCCAGCCGAGGATCAAACTGGAGAACATCTTGCTGTGAGGTGACAATGTTAACTGCTGCACCACCGTGGCAATTCATATTTACAGAAAGCACTCAAAATTTTTCATTTTTCCCAATTACTAGGATATCTTTTTATTAGCCTATTCTAAACCTAGCCAGTTTCTTTCCCCAAGATGAGAATCAAACACTGCACTTTGTATCTGTGAGTCAAACACTTTAACCATTATACCAAGTCCTAATCTAGCTGTCGATATTCTTTTTTCATCAGTTTCCTTTCTTTTTTTCTTTTGTACTTATCCCTTTAAATTTATTTTTCTGTCTTTTACCCTTTTACCGATAGAATACTTTTTTTTCTTTTACTGCCTCCCAATTTATGTCTTCTTCATCACTTATTTCAGAACCTTCAGCTATAGCCTCTATATCATTATTTTCTCATCTATTTTTTCTTATATTTTTACTATTAAAATGTCTTCTCTTTGTTCAGCTTCTTCTCTTTCTTTTTCATTTTTGCATTTCATTCACAAACGTCCAGTTTTGTTACATTTATAACATTTCAGTTCACATTTTTTGTATTGTGTCCCATTTCCCCACAAATATAAAATTTTTTTGTCACAGTTGCTGATCAAATGCCCTTCTTTTCCACAAAAAAAAATGTTTTGGGTCATCCCCAGTATTTTCTAACACCCCATATCCCCCTCCACATTTATCATGCTTGGAATCTGTATAAGTTTTTCTCTTACTATTTTGAACACAATATTACAATCCCAGCCACCAGTCCCTAAACTCCTTTTGTTATAAACTTTTCCAATGTCCACTACCTATTTACATAAAGCTTTCAAATGTCATTTCAAATCCTCTCTTTCTACCTCTGTTTGAAATTATACAATAATTTTGTTGTTTTTATTTTCCCTGATAAATGCTTTTATCACATAAGGATTCCATGGGTTACATTCCTTTTCTTCATATTTTCCAAGAAAAGTTTCCACTGAAAAAAAATAGTCTCAAATATAATGTCAGAAAATGTCTCTCTGTTAATTATAATAGAGGCTCTTACCTTATATGCCTTTACACCCAAAGGAGCTATTAAATTCTCCCACATTTCATACCTGTACATTTCTTTGTCTTTTTTACTTTGAATCCTTGCCATGTACTTCCATTTTTCATTTTCTTCTGCCTTCTTTTTTGCTACTCCACTTTTGCTTTCTTTTAATTTCTGTACACGTGTTCATTTCCATCTCACCATTATTCTTCAGGATTGTCTCTGCATCCTCCTTTTGTATTTTCTCCATAATATCCCTCCAAAGAAACATCTCCTTCATTTTTAGGCTCACTTTGCACCACCATTTTTTTTAAGTAATTCATCCCGCAAACCCCCCACTGGAGGGCTATAATTATACATCCATCAAACAGGTTTCTTTGAAAAATTTACTCAGAATCCTGCACACATTCTCTCATCTCAATATTTGATTTCTCCTTCATTTCTTTCATCACTCCATCATCTTATCTCTCTCCAGCTGCCTCCCTGTTTCTCCAAGCTGCCTCTGCGCCTGGAATGGAAACAGGAAGTACTCCTCCAAAATGGGTCCCAACAATGATGAGCAGGTGAAGTTCCTTGATACCCTGGCTAAATTTCCCTTAGTAGTATAGATACCATTTTGAATCTCCCCTCAAAAGAGACCACTAACCTACCGGTACTAACCCAGTCAATAAATGTCTCTTTTAAGTACAAATTCTGTAGAAATTGTTGAAAGGAATTGTTTCTTTTACACTTATAATCACAAATACTGGAAGCCTCATTTAAAATGATGCAACCACCTCCATTTGTATAATTTCTTTGTTATATTAGGTTCATACATAAGTACTAGGCTAGCTGCTCTTGCATGCCATTTTAAGCCTAGCCAGTTTTCCTTCAAAGGTGATAGTCAGACTCTGTACCTTGTGTCTCTGAGGCAAACACCTTAACCATCATGTCAACCCCCAAACTGTCATGCTAAACGCAAACTCATGGATTTTGTTTTCATATCAGTTCCTTTCACAATCAATCCTATCTTCATTTCTCATGTTTGCCTTATTATTTTATTCATGTTTAGTGTTGCATACATCATTTTTCTCATTTAATTCTTTTAAATATAAATATATGCATCTAAAGCTTTTGGTATGATGATGTCTTTTTCTTTGAATAGCCTGTCCTTTGTCATTGAAACATTCATGAGCCTCTAGTGTAGGAGGTTTAAGGAATCATACAGTAAAGATTCTAGCTTTGCTGGGTTTTTCTTAAAGTTTTCACTGAATAGTTTTTCTGTGTGACCTTTTTACCCTTTGGTTTGGATACTAGTACTATCTAGAGTGCAAAGTGCTGGTGTGTAGGCATGGTGTGCTCAGAGTTGGAGGGATCTCTCCCAGCTCAAAGATGGCCAAGATTGTATGGGTATATTTGAATAGTAGAGGTAAGGAAGGCAGGAAAAATCATGAAGGTGGAGTTAGTTTAGATGGAGATATAAGGAAGTAAAGAGTTGTCTGAGTGGAATGGTAAGGCATGTAATTGTGGTTGCATGGAATGTGGGGCAGGATTGTTGAACCCAACTGGGAGAATTGAAGTAACGAAAAAAACGTGTAAAAGGCAGAACAAATAGCCTTGCTTCATTAAACAAAGCTGAATGTAAGACAAGGGAAGAACTGGGATGAAAGAATAGCCAGTGGTTTAAACAGATCTTGTGTGGGGGAGAGAAAAGACAGATGGAGATTTTTTTTAGAAAATAATTTGACTGTAGCTAATGACCTGATAACAACTTAGACAGGTGATAAATCATAATGGAATGCAGAATACAGAGGAAAGTGTGGAGAAATGTAAATAAACAATGAAAAAAATTATGTTTTCATTATTTTTTAATTTCAAGGTTCCAAGGTTCAGTATTTTGCGTTTCAATCCCTTGATTCGATATTGATTTTTTTAAGTACTGTGCGACAATATTTAGATGTGATTGATGACATTTGACACTAGAGGGTGCTTTAACACTGCTTTAGAATTATGCTGTAGTATGCTTTGTATATACTTATGTTAAAATTTATATGAATATGACATCCACGTTAAAAGTAAACAAATTGTAATAATTGAATCTCATGCTGATAGAAAAACCTCCCTGATTTACTGATTTTGTGTATTAGTTTTTTTTTTTTTTTTTTTTTTAACATTGGTCATAATTTACATATTATTTCAAACTGTTAGCAGTTTCTGAAAAATGCTAAGATGTTTACCATTGAAACGTCTGTCATGTGATTTCAGCAGGCCTACTTAACTAATAGGGAGAGTGAAAATCATCCTTCAGTCATATCACTGAAAGAGGCATAAGGGGAAAACACAGTCTGTATTGTGGTGTGCTCAATGAAAGAGGCAAGTCAAATATTTACTGGTACTGAAATGTTTTCTTTTTTGTTTTTATCTTTTTTTTATTATTTTATTCTTGGTTATTTCATCCACACCTTTGGAATTTATGCACCATTTGCTTGGACTATGTATGTGTATGTATGTATGTATGCGTGCATACAGTGGTGCAGCGGATAGAGTTGTCTCCTATGTCTATGTATATAGGTATGCATACAGTGGTGCAGTGGATAGAGTTATCTCCTCAGCAGCAAGAGATTCCCAATACCTCTCAACTATACAGATTTTCACAGAATGTCCAGATTTTTGGCTCATATTTTTGGCCTGTTCCTCTTTTTTCCTGGCAAATCACTGGGATGATCTAGGATGAAGTCACTAAATAATGACATACATTTGAGTTTCAGACTTCAAATCCTTCAGAAAATGTATATTAAAACAAACCCTGTTAATCTAGCAACTTTCTAAGTTTATAAGAGCGATATTTAAAATATGTCCCTATTTGTACCCCCATTTTGTCAAGCTTTGTCCAGATTTTTTGCATTAAGAGGTTGAGAGGTATTTCCCTGGTTTGATTCTCAGCTGAGGCGACTTCTGTGTGGAGTCTGCATAACCTCCCTGTGTTCACATGGGTTTCCTACATGTGCTCTGGTTTCCTCCCATATTCCAAAGACATTCATTAGGTAGATTTGACACTCTAAATTGACCATAGGTGTGTGTGTGTCTGCAAGTGGTATGGAAGAATAACCATGGCAGGACTAATTGCCCAGTGGTGCATACCTTGGCTTTAGAGGATTGCCACTGTTGAAGTGACACCCTGACCCCATATACAAAGATGGGGAAAAAGGGGTTCTGGATGGATGGATGGATATCACATATTCATTTTGGAAATTTGGTTGAACTCTGAGTAGAGTTCAGAACATTCCTTAATTGGAAGCAGCACCATATTGCTAGTCTTCATAACTTTTTTCCTATGGTGTAAAAGATTGTATAAAAAGATTTCATAAAGCCTTATTTAGTCACAACACTTCTTACTATTTGTACACTTGCTTTTTTTTCCATTATGGGACACATTAATGGCTTGTTATTAATCTGTAGATTGGTGATGTTATTAATCTGTAGATTGGTGATGTTCAGTAAGCATTCCTGACATAGGAGATACAAGAGTGACCCTGCTCAGTAAAACTGGAAAGCTACTACTGCTGTTTGATATTACATGTATAGATCACCTAGAACAGTATCCTGTCTCATATATCCTACTTTCTAACGTACTTCATATAACTACTAGATATTAAGACAGTTAACACTGTCATTAATTACATTCCACATTCATCACAGGGGCCTTAGACTTCTCATTATGCCCCTTAATACTACTTGTCACTCTTTCTGAGTGAAATAACTATCAGATAACTGAAAAGATGCAGATGGTATTGCAATAAACAGCAAACAAAGTAATATTTGTGGTAATCTTGCACAAAGTGACCCAACTACATGCATCTCCACATCACATGAATAACCTTAAACTTTAATATTTTTGAATATATGTGAATGCAATAAACATTCTAGGTAGCATGTTATTCATTTTTCTAACCGGGTAAGTGGATTGATCCAACAGATTCTTTAAGATGCAACCTGCATCTCTAAATGGAATAAGAATACTGCAAGATAAAAATGTCATAAGTACATATATGCTTACATGTGTAGCAGGTATATAATACAGAGTAAATCCAGTCACAGAACACATCAGGTATCACTACTATATTTAAACATGCATACATCATGCACATATGTACAGTTTTACTCTATCAGTTGAGCTAGGAGACAAACCTTTTTGATTTGTTCTCATTTGGGGTATATCATCCACCAGTCACAATCTGGTACTTTTTTCTTTAAAGCCCTAAATTCAGGGATGTCCACATAACCCTTCTGACATGCACAGTGTTTAAAGTACCAACTACAGAAGGGAATATGCCTCCACATTCTGCCATGTCAACACAATGCCACTAGCAATCACAGTCCTGGAAATCAAGAAATAACAATAGTTTGATCACTTACATTATTAAGTATGTAATATAAAATATGTTTGTCTGACTTGAAGGGAAGCTCAACATCCATAGGGGTATGGAGGAAGATTTTACTGACCCATTAAAGAAGGTCTTTCTATAGATCAGTTGGTAGGATGGCAAGTATGGAATCAATCCATCCTTGATGGGTCCTTGTTTAGGTTAATCTCAAGTAATGACCAAGATTGGTCAGTAGGAAAGTGTATTCTCGGTAACTGAAAACCCATCTCTTTCAGGTGCAAAGGGTGATGAGTATTCTGGTACATTTAACACCTGTGATGGTGTACATCCAAAATTATCTCTTGCCTGGTTTCTGCCACTACAAATCTAAAGAAGATAAGAGACATCTCAAAACCACATTCAAATGGACATGTTGGTTTATTATGAAGGATGTCCTGTCCTTATAAAGGACTCATTACTTTTCCCTAAACAAAAAGGTCATGAAACTCCAATAACTTATGCACATAGTTGTGGCTACTAGAAACAACATTTTCAAAAAATAAAACTAACTTCAATGCCACTGAGTTTGAAGGTTCAAATGATGGCGGGGCAAACATATCAACCATGAAGTTCAGGCCCCAGAGAAGTAAGAATTATTCAAAGGAGGCTAGAGATGCATTACTTCTTTAAGGAATTTTTGATGAAACAGTGCTGGGCCATAGTTCTGTCCTTTGCAAAGTCATGTTACACTGGAATAACTGACACTTATACCTTAACCACAGAGTAACTGTGGTATAAATCATACATCTTTCTGAGTTACTTCAAAGCCACAAGTAAACTATGTAAATTGACTGACCAGGGTAATACCACTTTGCCCAGACTGAGAACATTTTCACTTGAAAGCTTCCCTTGAAGCGTTAATAACATCAGGACACTGCCTTTAGGTGAACATAGTTGACCTCTAACTGAGAGGGACATCCTTAGCTTGGACTGAGAGGGTTTTCTGCATCATCAAGAATTTCAGAAATAGGAACAATGCCCTTCTTGGTTACCAATGGGCAATGACAATGCATGTTTGTCTTTATTCCCTGAACTTTGGTATAAGGTATGAAATATGAAGGCGTGCCAGTAATGCATGTAAGATTCTCTCACACCATGGAACAGAGAAATCATTGTCTGCTACTTTCTCTTTGCCCTGCTGAAATGAACAGAAAATAGGGCTGATGGTGTTATCTCAGGTGGAGCCACGTTACCTTCCAGACTACCCACTTTCAGGGACCTTTACAAAGCATGGCCTTTGAATTTGCAGCTCTAGGAGAGGACTGGTGGAGTGATTCAGAGCATCTGTCATCTTGTTCACAGGAATATGAACTGCTGCCAGAGTAATATTTCTATCTGTGGGTTACTGCAAGATAAACACTTGATTTTTGTTTTGATACCACAAAACTGGCTTGTTGTCTGACAGGATGAGGAAAGCATCCAGAGCCAGGAGAACTGCCCTTACATCCAGCTGAATGATGCAATGCCCCATCCTCAGGGTGGACAGCACTCTCTGCATCAGTCTGTCATCAGAATATGTGACGAGTTTAGTTGTAAAAAGAAAAGTCCCACAATCATGTTGGTAGAAACTGTCCATCACTCCAGGGCTTGGTGACAAGGGTCCAAGTCAGAAGCAGTTTTTATGATTATGATGGCTGTCTGCCCACTGCATCCTGGTAGTGGATTATAGACTGGAATATCTGAAGGAGAAAACTGAGTCAGATAATCTGGAAGCTAGGAAAGCAGGAACATTTTTAATTAGTGCAGAGAAAAAATTATAATCTTGATTACAGTTGAAGGTATGACTGAAATCCTTTTAGGACAGAAAGATGTGATTCCCAAAGCTCCTATACTTGCTACATGCATTTTTAATGGTGCAATCCCACAAGTGTGACTCAAGCTCCCATCATACATAAAGCATTTGTTTGGTATTTAGGCTTAACATATGAGCATGGGCTGACTTAATGGGTCTTCCTTGATTGGGATTTGCTGGGCCAGCTGGGCCTAGTGGTTGCTGTTTCAGGAGGAGACTCTTTGGTCATGAGTACCACTAATCCATGAACAGATGACTCAGGGGTCTACATCCTGTGATCATATAAGCTGACCATGGGCTCCAGGAGGTAGAGCAGTGGAAGAACTTACAATATACCTCCTCCTCCAGAGGGTTGGAAGCCAGTGGTGTACCTGCTTAATCTCCTCATCCTTTACAGAACTGAAGATATATTGAGGCATGAGCCATTGCTAAGCAAGGTTTAGTTTATCACATTCAAGGTTCAGGGTTGCTGGCTGAACTCCAGATTAACCCAAAGGAGGTAAAGATCTTGATTTGCTCTCCAAATGCTTGTCCTTGAGATGACAGTCTTATTTATTTCTGTGAAAATGTAGAGTTCCATCCCACCAGGTGTTTGCACAAAGAGCTTTCAACAGTCTTTATTTGCTTGGTCACAAAGTAGGCTATCATCTTCTCCATTCTTCACCTTTATGTAGTTGGGTTGAGCATTTGGTACTTATAGCAGCTGTCAGCATTATGCTGTTTCTCACAGACAAAGCAGGTAGTGGCACTGTAGATCCTGAACTCCAATCACCCTTCCCCACCATCAGAGCTGAAGTTATAACAGTTCCTCCACACGAAATCAAGCTGTACTTGCCACACAGCAGGCCACATAACCTAAGGGCCTCTCACCCTCTAGCATTACTCTCTCTCTCTCTCTCTCAAGTCTCAACTATTAACACCTCCTAACTCCCCTGCCCTACCATACCCTGACTGTCATTACCCCACAGAATTTCCACCATGATGTAAACCTGAAATATAATCAAGTGAATTGTAAATATGAATTTCTCTCATGATTATTGGTACAGCTATTAATTGCTACTGTACAGCTTTTTTTACATATTGTTGCTTTCTTCTCTGTTTTGATGTGTACAGCTTACTGCCTCTCTGTTCCCTTTTTTTTTCTTCTTTGTTTACTATCTCACCAGGGTAGTACCTTCAAATGGTCAGTTGTGATCTGTGTGCCACCCCAGTAAACAAATGCAAAATACAGTTTCTAAACCTGTTATATGCACACACAAACGTGTGTGTGTGTCTGTGTGTGTGTGTGTGTGTGTGTGTGTGTGTGTGTGTGTGTGTGTGTGTGTGTGTGTGTGTGTGTGTGTGTGATTAATGTATTCCATTTGATTGCTGCATTGCTGAAATGATACGAAATAGAAAACTATAAAAACGTGATTTACATGAGAGTTCACTAAAATACTCTTGTTTAGTTTTTGGTCTTGAAAAAATTCAAGTAGCTGATTAAAGAAACTGGTAAATGCAACTTTGGTGCCATCATCAGTGGAAGTGAATCCATCCAGATGTTGCAGATAGATAGCTATTAATCAATTGTCTGGTGTATAAGCTGAAGAAAAACATGCTTTGTAAAGGTATGTACAGAACTCCAAGTAGCTGCTTCTAGAATGTCTTTAGTAGCTACTCTCAAAACCAGCTGGAACATCCTCACCATGATGAGAGTAACAAAAAGCAATACACAATGGCTAATCTTGGAAATAGTTTTTGTTTTTAGACAGCTTTCCCGTGAAGTCAAACAATAAAACAGTCAAATATTGCAATGTACAACTCAAATTAGGCAATGACATCAAAGCCTTTAGCTGCTAACTCCCCAGTCCTGGTTGAAGTAGGCTTTTGAATCCCTCAAAGCAATTGAACTGCCCAGCATCTCTTCATGTTGATATGCCAGTATGACATCTACTATCACTATGTGCAAAATACTGCAGTTTGCTTTTTTTTTTTATCCTGCTACAAAATGGGAATAATTTAATTAGAATTGTTGTAAAAGCGAATGGCAGAAGAGTTAGAAAAATAACTTGGGCTCATACACAAATAATACTAAGTTGTATAATATTATTAGACCAAGAAGAGATTAGAGGCTAAAAGGAGCCAAAGTATGTTAATGATTATTGTCTATCTGAGAAAATTGTTTAGTATGTGAGCCTTGAACTAGCAAGGAGCACACTACATCTTCAGTCCTTCTATAAGTAGGTGTGTGTGTGTGTGTGTGTGTGTGTGTGTGTGTGTGTGTGTGTGTGTGTGTGTGTGTGTGTGTGTGTGTGTGTGTGTGTGTGTGCTGTGTGTGTGTGTGTGTGTGTGTGTGTGTGTGTGTGTGTGTGTGTGTGTGTGTGTGCGCGTGTGTGTGTGGGGGGGGGTGTATTTTGTATTTCAATTTACAGGAAAGAAGGCATGCAAACTATTTTTGTGTAAGAATAGTAGATGAACTTTTACTACTAAAATAACAATGTTTGTTTTGCAGAAGGAACTCGAGACTCACAAGAAACTAATGAAAGCAGGGTCATTTTATGTAAACATGCACCCCAAGGACTATTTTGAAGGTAATCCGTACAAATCTGACAGACCCTTGCCTCCCCCAAAAAGAATTGAAAGAAAACATCATGATGTGAAACCATTCAAACCAAGTTCACCTCCAAAAATGGTAGGACATGCTCAATGCATATTTTTTTGTTATTCTGAAACTGTCTCTCATTTTATTTCATTATATATTGGATGCACACCGATTCTTTTTTTAACTTGGATCATGATTTCTTCTGTCCCTCAGTAGAAGCAAAAGATATTATTCAAAAATCAAATGGGTTCACAGTTAAGCAGCAAGATTTAAAGGTCATTTATTAACGCAAGTGATTAAACAAAGCCAGCTGTGGGTAAATCCTGCATTATCCACTCACAGGAGTAGATCATTGCTATTACACAATGACAATATTTAAGAAAGAAATACCTTTTTTTTAAATAATGTCATCATATGAATGGACTTTAGAGCTCTTCCATCACCTACTAATACTCTGGGGCATCTAGGATGTGTACTTCACATGTGTCAAGTATGTAAGCTCTTGTAACAGTACATTGAAGTTTATTGTTCATTTTTTTTTTAAGTACTAAGGCATTTCCACTTGTGCCTTTTTTTATTGTTCAGATATTGTGGAGTCGAGTGGTGCCTTCTGGGCAGATTATGTGTTTTTTTTTATTCAGGGGCTGTGGGATTTGAGGAGGTGCTATCTGTGCAGAGTCTACATGTTGGGGGGAGTCATTCTATAGGTACTCACAGCATTGAGAGCCATGAGATGTTTTTCCTGTTATTTTTTTTAATTTGAGGTATACTATTCTGTTCCAGGAAATAGTTTGGTGTTATAGGGTAGCATAGAAAGTTGATTTTTCAGAAAATTCTGCATAGTGTCACTGAAAAACTCAATTGTTATTGGACTTGTTCCTGTTTGAATTGCTCAGTTGGAACAAGTATGTTGATTGCTCTGTCCAGTCAACTTGCATGTTTTTGAATATTAAAGACTGTTCTTTGTATAAATATATCACCACCTGCTGTTCCTGCAAACTCTCCCTAAGCATTTCTATTATATACTCTAATAAATATATGAATTCTTGAAGGGACGTAGCCCATAACTGCGTGTATTGTCTGAAATTGAAGCTGCATGATTTTGATGTTGTCTGCTATGTTGTGTCCATGTTTGCACCCCTACTGAAAACTGCATATTATGCTTATCTCTAAATGTTTCTATTGTTCCTAATGTATTTGTACTCTGCTTTCTGGAGCTTTTCTCCCTGGGCCTCCACTGAAAATGGACATATATCCAGTCGGACTTTCCTGGTAAACAAATGTAAAATAAATAAATAAATAAAATATATGTATCACAGACACACACACACACACACACACACACACACACACACACACACACACACACACACACACACACATGCTGTTAAAAAAAGCAAGACTTTGGTGAGTTTACAATGAAACTATAAAACAAACTCACGTTCTTGTAATACGAGTGTTGTTTTATTTTGTTATAAATGTACAGTAGAGCCTTTTCTTTCTGGGCATCTTATGAAAACAACAGAGATTCTGACAAGTCAGTCTTGCTCCATGGTCAGAAGAATGGAGCCGTAATTTTGACCTAGGCAACCAGGGTTTGTTTAACTCCCTGGCACTGATGGAGCCAGGCACGGAGGCAGAGGAGTGACAGGGTATGTCCCACTCTACTCTCCTGAGAGGAGGGAAGATTTATGGTTGGGCAGGAAGCACATGGCGAAGTGCAATTGCCATACTGGAAACTGGGAAAAGTACTTCCTGTGCTTCATGATTAAAATTAGGCCAACTTTCTGGCAACATCCATTGTGGAAGTGAGGGACAACCAACATAGTGAGCACTCTGCATGGCCCCCTTTCCTGCTTAGCTGAGCAAACATAGGGAGATAGTGCCATAAAAGGTAAAAATGGTAGTTATCTAAATGATGGTCTGTCTCTAGGTGATGGGGAACAAATGGAATGATTGATCAAAACTTATTTTTCTGACATAGATGTTAAGGCTGCATTAGATGGTGTGATAATTAGAATAATAGACAGTGTCTCTACTCTACCTGGAATGTTTCAAGGGGATGTTTTGCGTAGATTTAAGGCTGAATTCACAAGTTGTAAAAAGGTCCAGATACTGAGTTCACTGTAGAAGTAACCAATATACAATCCATAATAAGAAATAATTATAAAGAGTTGCCCACTCATCCCGGTCTTCTGAGAAATAGTAAGTACAGAATCCATGTACCCTGGTGAGGCAGGATCCAATTGTTAAGCCTTTTAGTCTTTACTTTCCGAAGCTTCCCTTCATTTAAAAGGGAACATATTTCCATCTGTCTGAGATTCTCTTTCTCCATCTGAGGGACAGAAGTTAGACTAATACTATGTTTCTCAAGTTCCCTCTCTAAAGAATGGTGAATCTCACTGTAAAGAGTTGCCTTTTTCTGATGCTACTGTCAGATATTATGATTTTCTACAGGTGGATTTTCCTTAACCTGCAGATGTACCTCCTAATTTATCAGCCTTAGAGGATGTCTTCTTTGCAGCCAGCTACCTACCCATAGAAAATCTTATAAATTATGTAAGGTTCCACAAACCCAGAGAATTCTTTTTTAAAACTCTATTTCAGACCTTGCAGTAATTTCTCTGTAAAAAACATCTTCTGCTGAACACCTTATGTGGCAGCTAACCTTTACCCTATTCCATCTGACAAGGATGGGAAAGCCTTTGATAGGTTTGGGAAAAAAAGTTTGCACTTCTTCCACCTTGGCCTTCAGAGTAAAGAATTGTCATGCTCACGTCTAAATTTCTGCTAGCTTCCTTTCAAAAAATGAGAAAGTTATTTGCTGACCTTCCTTCTTCAGAGATAAAGACATCTCTGAATTGTTTCATTTCTTGTGTATCTCAGGTAACTAAATATTGTTTCGATGGATGTTAAATTCAGAAGTTCTATATTAAGAGTGTGAAATCGCTAAATCCATCTAAGATTGGTTTGCAGATCAGAGGACCTGTGTGCTTGGTTTGTTACAGGTCTAGATAAGCAGTACAAACTCCATAACATAACCACTAACTGCTATTTCAGTATCCTTTTCAAAGAAGATGAACTCCATCCTCATGTCAAGTTTTTCCTTCCAAAAAGTGAGCATACTTCCCTGCAATCTAATAGTAAGCATGCCACATAAAGAAAAAGATTCATTTAATATTGTTTCAACTTCTTTTTCTGTCTTATATGTGTTTCATCTGTCACATAAGGAAGGCTCAGTGGGGCAAACTGATTAGGTTAGGTCACTTATTCCAATTACAGAGCCATTAAGCAAACAATGGCTCTTAAGCATTGGCATTTAAATGTACATTATTTATTTATTTATTTTATTATTTTATTTTACATTTGTTTACCGGGAAAGTCCGACTGGAACAAGGTCCATTTACAGCGGAGGCCCGGGGAGAAAAGCTCCATAACATAATAAATGACAAAAAAATTTCTGTACAGAGGCATATGTACAATCAGAGCTCCACGTCTTTATATGACGAACACATAATCCATGAATGACAGAAAATTTCTGTACAGTGGCATATATAAAATCAAGGAGATTTTTCATACCTTAGTTTGATTTGAGCAAGCTTGGTATATAGATAGCAAAACTTTGAATTCCTTATTGGTAGTATAAAGCATAAAAATGAAGGAATGGAATCTGGAAAATAATGCTATTTGGGAGATATGTCATAGCATGAGAAATATTTTATTCTTATTTATTGACATTTGTTAACCGGGTTTATCCAACTGGGCTTGTGGCCCATTTTCAGTGGAGACCCGAGGAGAAAAGCTCCAGTAGTATATTTGTAAACAAGTACAATTTTAAGCAATATTGATATAATAGCATATGACAGAGTGCCTAGAGAGGAGTTGTGGTATTGTATGAGGAAGTCGGGATTGACAGAGAAGTATGTAAGAGTGGTACATGATATGTACAAGGGTAGTGTGACAGTGGTGAGATCTGCAGTGGGAGTGACAGATGCGTTTAAGGTGGAGATGGGATTACATCAAGGATCAGCTCTGAGCCCTTTCTTATTTGCACTGGTGATGGACAGGTTGACAGATGAGATCAGACAATAGTCCCCGTGGACTATGATGTTTGCAGATGACATTGTGATATGTAGTGAGAGTAGGGAACAGGTTGAGGAGACCCTGGAGAGGTGGAGATATGCTCTAGAGAGGAGAGGAATGAAGGTCAGCCGGACTAAGATGGAATATATGTGTGTGAATGAAAGGGAGGATGGAGGAATGGTGAGGATGCAGGGAGTAGAGTTGGTGAAGGTGGATGAGTTTAAATACTTGGGATCAACAGTTCAGAGTAATGGCGAGTGTGGAAGAGAGGTAAAGATGAGAGTACAGGCAGGGTGGAGTGGGTGGAGAAGAGTGTCAGGAGTGATTTGTGACAGGCGAGTTCCAGTAAGAGTGAAAGGGAAGGTCTACAAAAGGGTAGTGAGACCAGCTGTGTTATATGGGTTGGAGACAGTGGCATTGACAAAAAGGCAGGAGTCAGAGCTGGATGTGGCAGAGTTAAAGATGTTACGATTTGCACTGGGTGTGACAAGGGTAGACAGGATTAGGAATAAGTATATTAGAGGGTCAGCCTAGGTTGGGACAGTTTGGAGACAAAGCCAGAGAGGCGAGATTGCGTTGGTTTGGACATGTGCTGAGGAAGGATGCTGGGTATATTGGGAAAAGGATGCTAAGGATGAAGCTGCCAGGTAAGAGGAAAAGAGGAAGACCTAAGATAAGGTTTATGGATGTGGTTAGAGAGGACATGCAGGTGGTTGGTGCGACAGAGCAAGATGCAGAGGACAGGAAGAAATGGAAACAGGTGATCCGCTGTGGTGACCCCTAACCGGGAAAAGCTGAAAGAAGAAAAAGAAGCAGTTATAGCACAAAAAATCACATATGTTGGGTTACATGCATAAAGTTAAAGTTGCATTAAAAAAAAAGCTTAGTAACATAATTTTACATTGATATAGTTCAATAGGTCAACAATAATTTTTTTTTGTTTGTATAAAATTATGCAAATGCATAGTAGACACAATGGAGAGAGAGGTGTAATGAGGAACTAAGTATGGTCCTATAAAGGGAAGGAAGACTAGGTGGGGTCATGGCAAGGGCAGGTCCTGGAATTGAGAAAATAATCTTTTAGTTCATTTTTAAAGTGTAAGGTGTGGGAGATTGAACGTAAGTCAAGGGGGAGTTTGTTCCAAGCATGGGCAAGGGAGTATTTGTAAAGTAGTTTGCCTACTGACCTTTTTGGGTGGTAGACATCAAGTAATTTTTGGTTAGAAGTACGGAGGGTCCGGGATGGGATGTAGATGGAGACTAAGGAAGATAGAGATGGACAGAAGGAGGTTTTATAAAGAATAGAGTATAGCATATGAAATTGATAAGATAGCAAAAATTGGAGAAGTTCAAGCCATTGAAGAGAGTTTAAAGAAATGCAGTGGTGTGAGTTGTATGGGGAGTTAGTAATGAATCTGGCTATTTTATGATAAGTTTGTTGGAGTTTGTTTAGAGTGGAGGCCTGGATATTGGTAAGAACTGGGAAGGCGTATAAGAGGGAGGGGAGGAGGAGTTCCTGGCCCAGGATAAGTCTAGATTCAGGGGTTAGGAATTTTTTGTTCCGATATAGCAGATCTAGTTTCTGGTTTTTTTTTTTTTTATACACTGGAGTATGTGGAGGTTGAACTTTAGTTCATCATCGATAATGACCCCTAGGAGTTCTGTGTGGGTGTCTGGTTGGATAGTAGTATTGTTAGAAGATTTAATAAAAAAGGAGGTTTTTGTGATGAGAAAGAGAACGGGGAAGGAAAAGTAGGAGTTTGGTCTTTTTGGGATTTAGGATCAGTAGGTTGTGAGAGAGCCATTGTTCAGTGGATAGTAGGGCTTGTTGGGTCAGGGAGTGTAGTTCAGGAATGTTATTTGAGATGGATATAAGTGTAGACTCGTCGGCATTCTGAATAAGGGAGGATTTTTTGCATGAGATGTAAAGATCATTGGTGAAGATGTTTAACAAAAGGGGTCCGAAGATGGAGCCTTGGGGAACATCAGTGGAGATGGGAAGGAAAGGTGAGGAGGATGAGAGCCATTTGACAGATTGTTCCCTGCCAGATAGGTAACTATTAAGCCAGGCAAGTGTGGAGGGGGATAGGTGGAGATTTGCGAGATTGGACAGTAGTAGAGGATGAGAGATAAGAAATGAGTTTATTGTTGTCTAGGGCCTCTGCAATGATATGAGTGAAGGAGAGGAGGGCACTGGTGGTGCTGTGGTGAGGACAAAATCATGTTGGGTAAGGGTAAGTACGTGATGCGTGAGGAGGTGATTGAGAAGCTGTGAGTGAATGCATTTTTCTAATATCTTGGAGAGGGGGGACAGAATGGCAATAGGTCGGTAGTTTGAGGAGTCAGTAGAGTTTCCACCTTTATGAAGAGGGATAATAAAGAAAGATTTCCAGATGGGGGGACAGTTTGATTCCATAATAGATCGATTAATTACTGTAGATATATGATAGGCAATTGAGTCAGCAGCAAGTTTGAGGAATGTAGGAGATAGATTGTCAGTGGAAGGAGAGCAAGGTTTTAGCTTGAGTAATAGAGATTTGATGTAAGTAATGGGAACTGGCTCAAATGAAAACAAATTTGTGTTATTGGGACTTGGAGGGGTGTGTGTCGAAATAGAGTTTGGCTTAGATGTTACCAGATTTTGGATGGAAGAGATAAAGTGTTTATTCAGGAGGGTGGCTGTTTCCTGAGAGGAAGAGTTTTAGAGTATGGGGAGGGATTAGCAGGCTTTCCAGGATAGATAATGTTGTTGACAGTTGACCAAAATTTTCGAGTATTGGATTTGTTGTTAAGCTGAGCAGAGCTATAGTATAACTTTTTGGCATTAGTTGTATGTTTTTTTGCAAGGTTCCTCAGTTGTCTGTATTTTTGAAGAAGATGTGGTTGTTTGTAGGATAGTAGTTCCTGATAGGGAGTATTTGAGTAGTACAGAATAGCTGAGGTAATCAGTGAGGAGATGAGGTGTGGCAAGTTAGGAGGAGACCAGAAAAGATTTTATGTGATACAGGGACAGAGCCATGATTGCAAGAGGTGTGACTTTAGTGATGTCCTGAAAAGTGAGATGGATGGTGCAGAGGAGGTACTTTGGGGGAGGTTATTCCATTCCCTAGCAATGTTGTGGGAGAACATACTATTCCCTGCAGTGTTATTGGCTTTGGTTATGCAGAGCAGAGTTTTGTCGGATGAGTGTAGAGGACGATTTGCAGAATATTGATTTAGAAGTTGGTTTAGGGCTGGGTTTTTTTGAGGGTTCCTTATTATGTTGACGGTGAGGACTAATTGGTGACAGCTAATTAGCTGAGGGTGTTCTAACCACTGTAGTTGCTTCAGGGCAAGACAGTGATGACTTCTAATACTGGAGTTGTTAGCGAATTTTGCAATTTTATTGTAACATGACTCTAGTTTGTTTAGGTCTGTTTTCCTGATATGAATTAGGATTGGTGATGCATACATTAGGGTAGACGAGGTGGGTTTGGGCTAAGGAGATTATAGCTTGATCTGATAGGAACTGTTTTTGTTTGTGTAGGGTTCCTAGTTTATGTACGTTTGTGATGGTTTGTGAGATATGGACATTAAAGTTTAGATTGTTACCTATTTCAACCCCGAGCAGCTAAGTGTGAGGGGAAGGGGAGATTGTGGTCCGGTTTTTGTGAAGGTAGGAGGTGTGGATTTGGATTCATTGGAGTTAAAAAGGAGTAATTTGGTCTTGTTGGGGTTTAGTTGGATATCGGTAATCAATTGTTCCACGGAGCAGAAGGATTCTTGGGTAAGCTTTTGAAGAGTGGTTATGGATGAGGCTGAGCAGATTAGGGTGGTGTCGTCTGCGTACTGTATAAGTGATGCATGCAGGGTGGAAGTATGTAGGTTGTTAGTGAAAATGGTGAATAGTAGAGAACCCAGTATTGATCCTTGTGGGGCACCTATAGTAGTTTGTAATAGAGTGATAGTGTACTTTCCATTTAACTGATTGTTTTCTGTCAGAGAAATGGTTTCTAAACCATGAAGTAGTAGAGGGGGCGAAGGATAAGGTTGACAGAGTGTCTAAGAATAGGTTATGGGAGACCATATCAAACACTTTTGATAGATCTAGGAATATGGCTGAGACAAATTTGTTGTTGTGTCTTAGATGGTTAATCTGATTGGTAAAGGAGAGTAGAGCAGTAGTTGTGCTATGGTTTGGGCGGAAACCATGCTGTGTGGGGGAGAGGAGGTTATGTGAGGTTAACAAGTACATTACCTGTTTGTGAATACATTTCTCCAAAAGCTTGGAAAGGGGGGACAAGATAGCAGTTGGCCGGAAGTTTGATAGTTCATAGGTGTTTCTGCCTTCGTGAAGGGGAATTATATGTGACACTTTCCATAGATGGGGTATGTAGGTTTCTTGTATAGAGCGGTGTATAAGAATTGAGACAGGGTAGGCTAGTGATTCTGCAGCTAATTTTAGAAAGTTTGTGGGTAAACCATCTGCTGCGAGTGTGGTGGGTTTTAATTTAGAGAGTAGCTTTTTAACTGAAGAGGTTGGTACAGGTGAGAGTGTGAAGGTGGGTATGTTAGTTTGTTCTACAGTTGGGGTGATTTTAGTGTTCTTGTTGGATAGTTGGATAGATAGTGCAAGGATAGATTCTGTGAAGTGATGGTTGAATTCTGAAGCTAAGCTATCATTATCAGAATTGTTGGGAGATGGGGTGGTGGTTTTGCCCGGTTTTAGAAGGGTATTGATGGCTTGCCAGAACTTTTGAGGGTTTCTAGAGTGCTTGTTTTGGATGTCTAAGAAATAGTTCTTTTTATCTACTTTTGTTTGGGTTTTGGACTTATTTTGTGGTTGTTGATATTTCTGTCTGTCTTGGATAGTGCTATTCTTTTTCCAGTTTTTCCAGGCATTGTCTCTGGCTTTTATTAAGGCTTTTGTTGTCCTATTTAGCCATGGGCATAGTTAACTTTAGTCCTGAGTTTCCTGATGGGAGCTAGTATATTTAGTACATTCATAAAAGTAGTATTAAAAAGATCAACTGCCTGGTATAAAGGTAGAGTTTTTAGTGGATTCCAGTCCTGTTGCTGGAGCATCCTGTTAAGAGTTTGTGGATTGACTTTGTGCTCGTCCCTAGTCTCCTTGAATAGCATGGGTTTGGGTATTTTTGCCTCTTTGCAAAGGAGGAATGTGGGGCAGTGGTCACTCAATGTATCAGGCAAGCAGCCCACATGAACATTTTCTGTGGGGATATTAACTAGTGTCCAATCTAGAAGGGAGGTTCTATTGGATTTTTTGTCTACTCTGGTGGGTTCTTGGATCAGTTGTGAGAATCCAAATAAGTTAATATGGTTTGAGGGGTTGTTGGAGTTGCAGGCTAGCCAGTCTAAGTTTAGGTCACCTAGCAGGATGGTTTCTTGTGGTAGGTTGATTGTGGCCCATTGTAGTATATCTTCTATTACAGGTGAGTTATTTCCTGGAGGAATATAACTACAGAGGATGTTGATAGCAGGATGGTTTCTTGGGGTAAGTTGATTGTGGCCCATTGTAGTATATCTTCTATTACAGGTGAGTTATTTCCTGGAGGAATATAACTACAGAGGATGTTGATAGCAGGATGGTTTCTTGGGGTAAGTTGATTGTGGCCCATTGTAGCATCTCTTCTATTATAGGTGAGTTATTTCCTGGAGGAATATAACTACAGAGGATGTTGATAGCAGGATGGTTTCTTGGGGTAGGTTGATTGTGGCCTATTGTAGTATCCCTTCTATTACAGGTGAGTTATTTCCTGGAAGAATATAACTACAGAGGATGTTGATAGCAGGATGGTTTCTTGGGGTAGGTTGATTGTGGCCTATTGTAGTATCCCTTCTATTATAGGGGAGTTATTTCCTGGATGAGTATAACTACAGAGGATGTTGATAGCAGGATGGTTTCTTGGGGTAGGTTGATTGTGGCCCATTGTAGTATCTCTTCTATTATAGGTGAGTTATTTCCTGGAGAAATATAACTGCAGAGGATGTTGATAGCAGGATGGTTTCTTGGTGTAGGTTGATTGCGGCCCGTTGTAGTATCTCTTCTATTATGGGTGAGTTATTTCCTGGATGAATATAACTACAGAGGATGTTGATAGCAGGATGGTTTCTTGGGGTAGGTTGATTGTGGCCCATTGTAGTTACTCTTCTGTTATAGGTGAGTTACTTCCTGGAGGAATATAACTACAGAGGATGTTGATAGCAGGATGGTTTCTTGGGGTAGGTTGATTGTGGCCCATTGTAGCATCTCTTCTATTATAGGTGAGTTATTTCCTGGAGGAATACAACTACAGAGGATGTTGATAGCAGGATGGTTTCTTGGTGTAGGTTGATTGTGGCCTATTGTAGTATCCCTTCTATTATAGGCGAGTTATTTCCTGGAGGAATATAACTACAGAGGATGTTGATAGCAGGATGGTTTCTTGGGGTAGGTTGATTGTGGCCCATTGTAGTATCTCTTCTATTATAGGTGAGTTATTTCCTGGAGGAAGATAACTGCAGAGGATGTTGATAGCAGGATGGTTTCTTGGGGTAGGTTGATTGTGGCCCATTGTAGTATCTCTTCTATTATAGGTGAGTTATTTCCTGGAGGAATATAACTACAGAGGATGTTGATAGCAGGATGGTTTCCTGGGGTAGGTTGATTGTGGCCCATTGTAGTATCCCTTCTATTATAGGTGAGTTATTTCCTGGATGAATATAACTACAGAGGATGTTGATAGCAGGATGGTTTCTTGGGGTAGGTTGATTGTGGCCCATTGTAGTATCTCTTCTATTATAGGTGAGTTATTTCCTGGAGGAATATAACTACAGAGGATGTTGATAGCAGGATGGTTTCTTGGGGTTGGTTGATTGTGGCCCACTGTAGTATCTCTTCTATTATAGGTGAGTTATTTCCTAGAGGAATATAACTACAGAGGATGTTGATAGCAGGATGGTTTCTTGGGGTAGGTTGATTGTGGCCCATTGTAGTATCTCTCCTATTATAGGTGAGTTACTTCCTGGAGGAATATAACTACAGAGGATGTTGATAGCAGGATGGTTTCTTGGGGTAGGTTCATTGTGGCCCATTGTAGTATCTCTTCTATTATAGGTGAGTTATTTCCTGGAGGAATATAACTGCAGAGGATGTTGATAGCAGGATGGTTTCTTGGGGTAGGTTGATTGTGGCCCATTGTAGTATCTCTTCTATTATAGGTGAGTTATTTCCTGGAGGAATATAACTACAGAGGATGTTGATAGCAGGATGGTTTCTTGGGGTTGGTTGATTGTGGCCCACTGTAGTATCTCTTCTATTATAGGCAAGTTATTTCCTGGAGGAATATAACTACAGAGGATGTTGATAGCAGGATGGTTTCTTGGGGTAGGTTGATTGTGGCCCATTGTAGTATCTCTCCTATTATAGGTGAGTTACTTCCTGGAGGAATATAACTACAGAGGATGTTGATAGCAGGATGGTTTCTTGGGGTAGGTTGATTGCGGCCCATTGTAGTATCTCTTCTATTATAGGTGAGTTATTTCCTGGATGAATATAACTGCAGAGGATGTTGATAGCAGGATGGTTTCTTGAGGTAGGTTGATTGCGGCCCATTGTAGTATCTTTTCTATTATAGGTGAGTTATTTCCTGGTGAATATAACTACAGAGGATGTTGATAGCAGGATGGTTTCTTGGGGTAGGTTGATTGCGGCCCATTGTAGTATCTCTTCTATTATAGGTGAGTTATTTCCTGGATGAATATAACTGCAGAGGATGTTGATAGCAGGATGGTTTCTTGGGGTAGGTTGATTGCGGCCCATTGTAGTATCTTTTCTATTATAGGTGAGTTATTTCCTGGTGAATATAACTGCAGAGGATGTTGATAGCAGGATGGTTTCTTGAGGTAGGTTGATTGCGGCCCATTGTAGTATCTCTCCTATTATAGGTGAGTTATTTCCTGGAGGAATATAACTACAGAGGATGTTGATAGCAGGATGGTTTCTTGGGGTAGGTTGATTGCGGCCCATTGTAGTATCTTTTCTATTATAGGTGAGTTATTTCCTGGATGAATATAACTGCAGAGGATGTTGATAGCAGGATGGTTTCTTGGGGTAGGTTGATTGCGGCCCATTGTAGTATCTCTCCTATTATAGGTGAGTTATTTCCTGGAGGAATATAACTACAGAGGATGTTGATAGCAGGATGGTTTCTTGGGGTGGGTTGATTGTGGCCCATTGTAGTATCTCTTCTATTATAGGTGAGTTATTTCCTGGAGGAATATAACTACAGAGGATGTTGATAGCAGGATGGTTTCCTGGGGTAGGTTGATTGTGGCCCATTGTAGTATCCCTTCTATTATAGGTGAGTTATTTCCTGGATGAATATAACTACAGAGGATGTTGATAGCAGGATGGTTTCTTGGGGTAGGTTGATTGTGGCCCATTGTAGTATCTCTTCTATTATAGGTGAGTTATTTCCTGGAGGAATATAACTACAGAGGATGTTGATAGCAGGATGGTTTCTTGGGGTAGGTTGATTGTGGCCCATTGTAGTATCTCTCCTATTATAGGTGAGTTACTTCCTGGAGGAATATAACTACAGAGGATGTTGATAGCAGGATGGTTTCTTGGGGTAGGTTCATTGTGGCCCATTGTAGTATCTCTTCTATTATAGGTGAGTTATTTCCTGAAGGAATATAACTGCAGAGGATGTTGATAGCAGGATGGTTTCTTGGGGTAGGTTGATTGTGGCCCATTGTAGTATCTCTTCTATTATAGGTGAGTTATTTCCTGGAGGAATATAACTACAGAGGATGTTGATAGCAGGATGGTTTCTTGGGGTTGGTTGATTGTGGCCCACTGTAGTATCACTTCTATTATAGGCAAGTTATTTCCTGGAGGAATATAACTACAGAGGATGTTGATAGCAGGATGGTTTCTTGGGGTAGGTTGATTGTGGCCCATTGTAGTATCTCTCCTATTATAGGTGAGTTACTTCCTGGAGGAATATAACTACAGAGGATGTTGATAGCAGGATGGTTTCTTGGGGTAGGTTGATTGCGGCCCATTGTAGTATCTTTTCTATTATAGGTGAGTTATTTCCTGGTGAATATAACTACAGAGGATGTTGATAGCAGGATGGTTTCTTGGGGTAGGTTGATTGCGGCCCATTGTAGTATCTCTTCTATTATAGGTGAGTTATTTCCTGGATGAATATAACTGCAGAGGATGTTGATAGCAGGATGGTTTCTTGAGGTAGGTTGATTGCGGCCCATTGTAGTATCTTTTCTATTATAGGTGAGTTATTTCCTGGTGAATATAACTGCAGAGGATGTTGATAGCAGGATGGTTTCTTGAGGTAGGTTGATTGCGGCCCATTGTAGTATCTCTCCTATTATAGGTGAGTTATTTCCTGGAGGAATATAACTACAGAGGATGTTGATAGCAGGATGGTTTTTTGGGGTAGGTTGATTATGCCCATTGTAGTATCTTTTCTATTATAGGTGAGTTATTTCCTGGATGAATATAACTGCAGAGGATGTTGATAGCAGGATGGTTTCTTGAGGTAGGTTGATTGCGGCCCATTGTAGTATCTTTTCTATTATAGGTGAGTTATTTCCTGGTGAATATAACTGCAGAGGATGTTGATAGCAGGATGGTTTCTTGAGGTAGGTTGATTGCGGCCCATTGTAGTATCTCTCCTATTATAGGTGAGTTATTTCCTGGAGGAATATAACTACAGAGGATGTTGATAGCAGGATGGTTTCTTGGGGTAGGTTGATTGCGGCCCATTGTAGTATCTCTTCTATTATAGGTGAGTTAGTTCCTGGATGAATATAACTACAGAGGATGTTGATAGCAGGATGGTTTCTTGGGGTAGGTTGATTGCGGCCCATTGTAGTATCTTTTCTATTATAGGTGAGTTATTTCCTGGTGAATATAACTACAGAGGATGTTGATTCTCTTTTTCTTTTTAAGGGACATAACGGAGCCTAATGTCTGCATTCTGGAATTTGGGAAGTGGAGTTTTTAGTGGTTGGAGGTTGAGTGTATTTTTAAATAAGATTGCAACTCCACCTCCCATTTTGGTACCTCTATCTTGCCTTAGGATGTTATAGCCTGGGGGAAGAATTTCTTTGTTTTGTGTGGCAGGTTTTAGCCAGGTCTCTGTAACGGTTAGTATGTCTGGGGAGTAGTGGGATATGAATGCGTGAAAGTCATGTAGTTTGTTGTTTATGCTACGTGTGTGTATATTGATAATAAGTAGGTCTGACGTGTGTTTCTGGGATATGATTGGGTTGCTTTGACCTGGGTTGAGGTGTATGTTCCCTGAGATTAGTAGCCATTTTCTGAGGAATAGTGTGGGTTTTATGGCATAGGCTATATCTATGTGTTTTTTGGGTACTGTTAGCCTTTTGTGAGGTAATGTGGTTGATATTTTGTGTATGTAGAGTAATGAGTTGTTAAATATTGTGGAGCATATTACTATATTTGTGTGAGGTTTTGTGTGTGTGGGTGTGTGTTATGTGGTAGGTAGTGTTTGTTGATATGTTAGATTGTATGGATGTGGTGTAAGCTAGAGTGGTGAGAGTTAGTAGTAGTAGTCCTAGTATGCCTTGCATGGTGTGTGCGAGGTGTACAGAGGAGGTTGTTGTGAGGTGGAGGGTGTGGTATGGAAGTGGGAGTGGATCTGATGACGGAGGGATGGTAATAGACTGTTGTGGAGGGGATGAGGATATATGGGTTATAAGTGTAGGAGCACTGGGGGTGGGTGAAATTTGGGGGCAGGTTGGGGACAGAGGGAGCCTGAAGGGTGAACGGAGTGGGCTAGAGCACGAGAACCTAAAGCTGCAGAAACCTATCAGTAACAGCAAGAGATTGACTGAGCAAGAAGGTAGCTTAGAGTAACGATAAGGTAAGGTAAGATTCAATAATAATTAATCTGTGGTTAGCTTCCCTAGGAGGGAGTGGGAAGTTGGAAATATAGAATGGGGAGTATGCTTTAAGTAAAAGTTCCACCCCAGCTATTGAAAGAAGGGTGAATTAGTAGAGTATGTTCTTACCGAGTGGCCAACTTCATTAAAGCTCTCCAAGTTAGAAGCTAAATGGAGCTCAATGCAACTGTGCTCACCTCACAAAGATGGTCACAAAGTAAGAGGAAATTGTTAAAAACAAATTCAGTGGCATTCACCTAATAATTAATTCTACTGGATGGCTTGTGTTTACAAGTTGAGATATTCCAGGGCTGATTTGAGCTTTCAGCTGAAAATTGCTTCAGAACCGAAGGCGGTGGTGGTGGGGGCAATCCTAAGGCTTGTAGATGGCCCGAGCAAACTGCAAACAGAGAAAAAAAGTTATCAGTCAAAGACTGCCAGTGTCACACCTCAAATAAATAGTTTAGCCTTGGGCTACGGTTAGGATTAACAAAAGCAAGACTTTCAAGCTTTTTTTTTGTTTTGTTTTTTTTTTTCTTCATTTGCATCTGAAAAGTCCACGCACACATTATTTTACTTTTTTCTCATTACAAATATGTTGTCTTTCCTGTTAATGAACGTGCTGCAAAGAAAGACTTTTCATCTTAATCTGATTCTGTGCTGATGGACCTTTTGCACATCCGCAAAATGAACAATATAAGAACTACTAGAGTTAAGAATTTAAAATTTGCTTGTAACATAAATAAGACATGTTGGCAAGACAGATATGTGTCTCAGAAGATCCCCTGCTCTGGAACTGACTCGCCATCCATGTAAAGCAGATTCCATCCTTAACTCTATGTAAGCATAATCTTGACTAATGTATGGGAAATCGGAAATTTGCCCCAGGCTTTGTCTCCATGTCTCTGATAGAGGCAGACAGTAATGCCCAAACCAATATACCCTCCCCACATAACCTCTAGAAACTTCCTAACTTGCATACCTTCTCCTAATAAATGCCCATGATACACAGGGACACAGATGGGTTGGATTGCACGGCTAGGCTTTTAAGACCCCTGGTGGTTGTTAGCCTAGTATATAACTACGAACCTATGAACCTATTCCCTATGATGTTGTTATGGCACTGCTGATGTTTTTTCTAGAACAGTTGCCACTGAGTTAGTGATAAGAAGATATGCCTGGCTGTGTTCTCAGAGTTGAGCAGAAGATGTGAAAACTGAACTCCTAAATGCTCCCCCTGAATAAAGATTTATTGTTTGGTTCTTCTTCTTCTGGAGTCCTCAAAAGATTTGATGAAGGGGCAGAATTAATTCCGGGGATACCCAGAGTTTCATACCTACATTTATTTAAAATGTTCCTTCCAGGCTGGGATCCTTTTATAGGAAACAGAATAAGCAATCACAGCAGAGCCCAGGAAAACTTACTTTCAAAAAACAGTGGTATGGAGGTTCAGAAAAGAAAGGAGGGTCCTCCCAAAATTGACAATCTGAAAGGGCAGACTGAGGCATTGTAAAGCTAACTATGAATCCAAATTAACTTCCTTCACTAAGGATAATCATAAGGCCTTCTTTAGCTACGACAAAAATCATAAAGGAAAAACCTAGTTCTGCACAGAACTGGTTCTTAATGGCACCTCATATATTGAGCCCACAAAATAGCCAACCTGCTAGCTGACAGGTTCATTGAAAATATTTCCTCCCTGTCCCTGCCACATATCCCCCAAAGCATCCCTACCACCTGCCCCCCACCTAGTATCTCCAAGGAGCAGGTCATAAACGGACTCTCCAATGCCAAAAACACAGCCTGTATGGGACCTGATAATATCCCAGGCTGTGTTCTAAATAGATTAAAACAGAAACTAGCTGCACTGCTGGGTACTATTTTTAACCACAGTCTAAGTACTGGTTTTGTACCTGCTAAATGGAAATGGAAAACTGCAACTGTCATCGTATTACTTAAAGAAGGTGCCTCCACAGACCCTGGGAACTATAGACCCATAAACCTGACCAGCCTAATCTGCATGGCTATGGAAAGAATAATCATGGACCTTATCAGTAAAGATATAGGCGGCCACCAAATGCTTGACCTGGCCCAGTTTGGCCTCATTAAAGGGAGATCCTGCCTCTTGAACTTAGTGGACTTCTTTGATACAGTTACCATAGCCCTGGATGAAGGCAAATCCATGCATACAGCCTACCTGGACCTGGCCAAGGCCTTTGACACTATTCCCCACTCAGGCATCATTGATAAGCTCACCCAGCTGTAGCTCGACCCATATATTGTCAGGTCGGTTGCAAACTGGCTCACCAATAGAACGCACACAGTTAAAACAGGTGACTCTACCTCCACCAGCAGACCAGTAACCAGTGGTGTTCCACAGGGATCTGTACTGGGGTCCCTGTTGTTTGGAATCTGCTTCTCAGATGTACAGGCTAAAACAAAAGACCTATGGCTGAGAAAGTTTAATGATGATTGCAAAGTGGGTGCAATCATTGAGTCCCCAAATCATCTCCACATCCTACAAGAGGGACTTACACAGACAAATGACTGGTGCCAAAGACATGGGCTAAAACCCAGTGCAAAATAATGCATTATCATCCTCTTTGGCAGAGGCAACATCCCTGCAAATTACCACATTAATAACAATACCCAAAGCACACAATCAGTAGTGAGAGATTTGGGCATATGGGTTGAAAGCAACAGCAACCTTTCCTTTGACCACCACATCTCCACAGTGGTAGGAAAGGCTTTCTCCATCACCCAGCCTATAAGTAAGGGCATTGCATCCAGAACAAAAGAGGTTATAACCCCCTGTACTCCTCACTCATCAGGCTAATAATAAAGTACAGTGCTACTTTTGGTATGTACCTTAGCAGGCATCTGCAACAACTGGAAAGACCTCAAATTTTTCTTACAAAGAAAATTCAGGGTCATCAGCATATGTCATACATTGACAGACTGAAATCACTGTCACTATACTCTGTGTCTTACAGAATACTCAGAGTGACCACTGCCTTGCATATAACTCAATCTCAGATCCTGCTCTAATGGAAATGCTGCAGATTTATAAATCAAATTGTATAAGATGCACTCGCTCCAGGGAACTCAACCGAGTATGTGACATCAACAGGACTTGCTGGAGAGACAGATATGTCTCACAGAGCTTACCTCTCCTCTGGAACAAACTTCCAATTCAGGTGAAACAGAGCTCCTTGCTGACCATTTGTAAGCGTAATTTGGATGATTGGATGGGAAAATGCAAATTCACGTCAGGAGTTTCACCTGTGTCCCCCTTAGACAGAGGCAGTAGTTGTTCATAGGATCATAGGGTCATATGATATTACTAGGCTATCGACCCGGAGGTCATTTTAAGCCTAGCCATTTCATCCCAATGTAATACCATAGAAATGCTAGTCAGTTAAAATGCATACATTAGGTAGACGAGGTGGGTTTGGGCTAAGGAGATTATAGCTTGATCTGATAGGAACTGTTTTTTGTTTGTGTAGGGTTCCTAGTTTATGTCGCTTGTGATGGTTTGTGAGATATGGACATTAAAGTTTAGATTGTTATCTATTTCAACCCCGAGCAGCTAAGTGTGAGGGGAAGGGGAGATTGTGGTCCGGTTTTTGTGAAGGTAGGAGGTGTGGATTTGGATTCATTGGAGGTAAAAAGGAGTAATTTGGTCTTGTTGGGGTTTAGTTGGATATCGGTAATCAATTGTTCCACGGAGCAGAAGGATTCTTGGGTAAGCTTTTGAAGAGTGGTTATGGCTGAGGCTGAGCAGATTAGGGTGGTGTCGTCTGCGTACTGTATAAGTGATGCATGCAGGGTGGAAGTATGTAGGTTGTTAGTGAAAATGGTGAATAGTAGAGGACCCAGTATTGATCCTTGTGGGGCACCTATAGTAGTTGGTAATAGAGTGATAGTGTACTTTCCATTTAACTGATTGTTTTCTGTCAGAGAGATGGTTTCTATACCATGAAGTAGTAGAGGGGGCGAAGGATAAGGTTGACAGAGTGTCTAAGAATAGGTTATGGGAGACCATATCAAACACTTTTGATAGATCTAGGAATATGGCTGAGACAAATTTGTTGTTGTGTCTTAGATGGTTAATCTGATTGGTAAAGGAAAGTAGAGCAGTAGTTGTGCTATGGTTTGGGCGGAAACCATGCTGTGTGGGGGAGAGGAGGTTATGTGAGGATAACAAGTACATAACCTGGTTGTGAATACATTTCTCCAAAAGCTTGGAAAGGGGGGACAAGATAGCAGTTGGCCGGTAGTTTGATAGTTCATAGGTGTTTCTGCCTTCGTGAAGGGGAATTATATGTGACACTTTCCATAGATGGGGTATGTAGGTTTCTTGTATAGAGCGGTGTATAAGAATTGAGACAGGGTAGGCTAGTGATTCTGCAGCTAATTTTAGAAAGTTTGTGGGTAAACCATCTGCTGCGAGTGTGGTGGGTTTTAATTTAGAGAGTAGCTTTTTAACTGAAGAGGTTGGTACAGGTGAGAGTGTGAAGGTGGGTATGTTAGTTTGTTCTACAGTTGGGGTGATTTTAGTGTTCTTGTTGGATAGTTGGATAGATAGTGCAAGGATAGATTCTGTGAAGTGATGGTTGAATTCTGAAGCTAAACTATCATTATCAGAATTGTTGGGAGATGGGGTGGTGGTTTTGCCCGGTTTTAGAAGGGTATTGATGGCTTGCCAGAACTTTTGAGGGTTTCTAGAGTGCTTGTTTTAGATGTCTAAGAAATAGTTCTTTTTATCTACTTTTGTTTGGGTTTTGGCCTTATTTTGTGGTTCTTGATATTTCTGTCTGTCTTGGATAGTGTTATTCTTTTTCCAGGTTTTCCAGGCATTGTCTCTGGTTTTTATTAAGGCTTTTGTTTTACTTTTTAGTCATGGGGCATAGTTAACTTTTGTCCTGAGTTTCCTGATGGGAGCTAGTATATTTAGTACATTCATAAAAGTAGTATTAAAAAGATCAACTGCCTGGTCTAAAGGTAGAGTTTTTAGTGGATTCCAGTCCTGTTGCTGGAGCATACTGTTAAGAGTTTGTGGATTGACTTTGTGCTCATTCCTAGTCTCCTTGAATAGCATGGGTTTGGGTATTTTTGCCTCTTTGCGAAGGAGGAATGTATGGCAGTGGTCACTCAATGTATCAGGCAAGCAGCCCACATGAACATTTTCTGTGGGGATATTACTAGTGTCCAATCTAGAATGGAGGTTCTATTGGATTTTTTTGTCTACTCTGGTGGGTTCTTGGATCATTTGTGAGAATCCAAATAAGTTAATATGGTTTGAGGGGTTGTTGGAGTTGCAGGCTAGCCAGTCTAAGTTTAGGTCACCTAGCAGGATGGTTTCTTGGGGTAGGTTGATTGCGGCCCATTGTAGTATCTCTTCTATTATAGGTGAGTTATTTCCTGGAGGAATATCACTACAGAGGATGTTGATAGCAGGATGGTTTCTTGGGGTAGGTTGATTGGGGCCCATTGTAGTATCTCTTCTATTATAGGTGAGTTATTTCCTGGAGGAATATAACTACAGAGGATGTTGATAGCAGGATGGTTTCTTGGGGTAGGTTGATTGTGGCCCATTGCAGTATCTCTTCTATTATAGGTGAGTTATTTCCTGGAGGAATGTAACTACAGAGGATGTTGATAGCAGGATGGTTTCTTGGGGTAGGCTGATTGTGGCCCATTGTAGTATCTCTTCTATTATAGGTGAGTTATTTCCCGGAGGAATATAACTACAGAGGATGTTGATAGCAGGATGGTTTCTTGGGGTAGGTTGATTGTGGCCCATTGTAGTATCTCTTCTATTATACGTGAGTTATTCCCTGGAGGAATATAACTACAGGGGATGTTGATAGCAGGATGGTGTCTTGTGGAAGGTTGATTGTGGCCCATTGTAGTATCTCTTCTATTATAGGTGAGTTATTTCCTGGAGGAATGTAACTACAGAGGATGTTGATAGCAGGATGGTTTCTTGGGGTAGGCTGATTGTGGCCCATTGTAGTATCCCTTCTATTATAGGGGAGTTATTTCCTGGAGGAATATAATTACAGAGGATGTTGATAGCAGGATGGTTTCTTGGGGTAGGATGATTGCGGCCCATTGTAGTATATCTTCTATTATAGGTGAGTTATTTCCTGGATGAATATAACTACAGAGGATGTTGATAGCAGGATGGTTTCTTGGGGTAGGTTGATTGCGGCCCATTGTAGTATCTCTTCTATTATAGGTGAGTTATTTCCTGAATGAATATAACTACAGAGGATGGTTAGACTATGATTGAAAAGGGTACTTAGTGATTATGCTAGTTCATGTTTTAGCCTGTTTAGAAGACAGCCTGGGATGTCGTCTGGTTCCATAGATGCTGTGTTTCTTGCCTTGGACAAGGCTTTAAGGACCTGCTCTTCAGATATGTAGGGTGGGGAGGGGACTTTGGGGGAAGGTTTGTTGTAAGTTAGGAGGGGATAAGGGAGTGAAATATTTTCCAAACCTATCCACTAGCAGGTTTGCTATCTCTGTGGGGTCAGTGTGTGTGATACCATTGACCACTAGTTCTGCACATGCTTGGGTCCTTCCCTTTAGGTTACGTACGTAGCTGTAAAAGGCCTTATGGTTATCCTTGGCTATACTTGGGAAGTTTCTCTGAAAGTAGTCCTTGGAGGATTTGACAAGTTGTCTTATTTGCCTGTTGAGGCTTAGGAGGGTGCTTTTCCATTGCTGGGGCCTTGCCCTTGTTTTCTTAGACAACAACTTTTTGCATTTATTGTAAAGTTTGATAATGATGGATTTCCACCATGGCAGCTTGTTTTTACTTTGGGGCTCTGGCTTTGATTATTTCTGATACAACCGAGTATATACACATGTGCAAGTGATTGTACAGGGCTTTAGTGTAAGCTTTGGCATTGTTACCGCTTCCAGCTTGAGGTAAGGCTTGGAATGCATTTATATCTTCACCTAGGAGGGTATAGTTGGCCTTGGTGAAGTTTTTTTAGTCTGATTTCACCCTTTGTGAGTTCTGATGTTAGTGCCAGCTCAAAGGTGACTGATTTGTGGACGGTTTTAACTAATGAGGGTCCGACAGTTGTGACAGTGCATCTGTTGGACATGTTGGTGGAAACAGATCCAGAATGTTTGTTCCCCTTGTTGGGGTATGGACAATTTGTCCCAGGCATTTGAATTAACAAAGTCAAGGAACTTTTGTGCTAACGAGTTAGAGCTAGTGTAGGTTTCCCATTTGATGGTGGGATAATTGAAATCCCCGATAACTAGTGTGTTTGGTAAAATTTGGATTGTGTCCAGTTTGGTCAAGTAGGCTTCGTGGGCATCATGACCCATGGAGGGGATCTATAACTAGCTATGACTTGAATGGGGATCTTACCCACCATAACCTGGAGACCTGGAGTAACTCCATGGAGATGTCCAGTCTAACTAGACGGGAGGTGAATTTCTCTCTAATATAGATTGAAACACCACCTCCTTTGGTTTTCACATGTTCATTTTGCAGTCTAAAGGTGTGGAAGGCATTGTAGCCTTGCAAGATGGGGGTACTCTTTGAGGCCTTGAACCAAGTTTCTGTGACTGCACAGACATCTACATCTTCAAGTGATAGAAGTGCTTCCAGGGAGTGCAGTTTTTGGTTTAAGCTCCTGGCAATTACCAGCATGACCCTTATTTTGTTCTAACTGGTTAATTTCACATTGGTAAGGTTGTTTTCGAGACCTTGCTTAAAAAGGCACCATGAGGGAGGCAAGAGCCTTTGCCAGCAGCCAAACCCTAGAGGTACCAGGTGCAAACCATCCCTGCCAAAGCAGTGAGGTTTGTCAACCATGGCTTTCCAGGCTGACAGGAACTGGATTCCCTTTGAATGACACCAAAAACTGCACCAATTATTGAAATCAATCATTTTTTCTTTATACTGTGGCATCATTCTTGGTTAGGGTAGCATGCTGCTCAAGGCTAGGGACATACCTGCCTGGATGACATACTCAGAGAGCTCAATCATGTCACTGTTCATATAGTCTAGTGAGGTACATCTCAGGTCATTCACACCAACATGAACTATGACAGTCATAAAAGAGACCTGAGTGCATGCACGGTCAGATAGACAGCTGACCGTGACTTTATCTGACCGTGACTTTCTCCTTGTCCAACCTGGTGAGTGGGACATCCGTGTTTCTCACTATTGAGTCTCCAATGACAAGAACATTTGTTTTTTTAAATGTTACGTCTTAATGGCTTGTTGGGTGAGGCAGTGGTGTTGCTATGTGTCATGGGTGCTGTGGAGACTGTGTTAGTTGTAGCAGTTTTGTGTTTTGGAGGTCTCTGGTGTTTCAGTAAGTTTTTCAAGAGAACCACCGCATGTGTGGATTTGCGTGTTTGATGCGTACCATATGTATGAATAGTGGTATCTGTATGAGTAGTAGTACTATGATCATATGTAGTGCTGGGTGAGTTGACAACCTTCTCCATGTTACTGTTTTGATTGAAAATATGGATTCTAGATTCTCTGTGTAAATACATCTCTCGCACTCTTTACTACAGTGTGTTATTAGCAGATGGTTGTCTGTGTACATGAGGCAATTGCTACATTGCCTCAAGAGACCCAAATGAACAAGTTGGCAGGAGAAACAAGGCTAGTCCAACTGTCCTTAATGCAAGGTTGAAGACTGTTGTCACTAGGAGTGGCTATTCAGAATCTGTCATGGAGGAGCTCAGTAGATGGATATTTCTGCCTGGGTTTTAGGGAAAATTTGTTGAATCTAACTGTCCGGCTTTGTCCCTCAACTGCAATGTGCAAACAAGCAGAAAACTGCTCAAATGCAGGGCCTAAATACTAGAAGCTAAAAACTTGAAAAAACTTTAAAAAGATTCAAAAGAACCAATGAGGATGCTTATTCCAAGCCGGAGACTGGCCTCCCTTTACCAGACAAGTCCCAGTCACCACAATTCTCTCAAAAAAGTGCAGATAGGCCCTTTCCAATCCAAGATAGTCTAGAAAATGTGCTCAGAACAAACAAACCACTACAAACACTTCCAGAAACAGCAAGCGTGCATCTGGACTATGCTACAGTTCCACTTAATGCCTTGATATTCTTGGGAACAGGGGTTGTACTTGACTAGGCTTGTAAGGGTTCTAGGGCCATTAGCCTAGTAACCTCCTATGATCCTATGACTATATGCCCAGTCTTGTATTTCTTCTCCCCACTGTGACAACAAAGAAAGATTCCCCAAAGTTTACATCTTCGCTTTTCCCTATGACACGAGATAACTTCAGATGCATGGGTTCTGAGAATCATACAAAAGAGCTATTATAAATGGCAGTAGAATGCGCTTCCTCCTTTTCAAGGGATCCCTCTTCACCCATCCAATCAACCCCCCTTATTTTCTTCTGTTTTGGATAAAATGCTGTCTGGATATGTGATAGAACCCATTCCTGTAGATCAAATAAGGAAAGGCTCTTAGTCAGTAATATTTCTGATGCCAAAGAAAGAAGGAACATGGAGACCTGTCCTACTCCTTTGTTTTCTAAACCTTTACATCAAGATTCCAAAATTCAAACTTCTGTCTCTACAGTCTCTGCCACCTCTCATTCCTTCTTCTAAGAATTGATCCAACTGTGGGGAACTTCTTAAGCAGATTTGCTTGCCTCCATTTACAAGAGACTTTTAAAGAAATTCTGTTCCAGGACTTCTTGCACAAAGGATAGGAAGACAGATGGCTTTTCATTCCCATTATTGGTAATGTTTCTGTATGCCTTTCCACCCTTTTCTTTGAAAAACAGTGTTCTTTTAAAGATCCAGAAGGACTCTACAAGGATTATTTTGGTACCCCCTTGTGTCCCAGGCAACAGTGGTTCTCCCTTATTTTGAAAATGGCCAAGGGAAATTACCATAAGCTTCCTCATATCATAGACTGGATTTACACAACAAAGGGGTTCATTGATCCACTCCAGCCTTCAGTTTCTTCACATCACTGCCTGAATGATAGAATTGTAATACATTTCAGACAACTATTTTCTAAAGGTGTGCAACAGGTATTAAAGAATGCTAAGAAATCTGCTACTAGGGAATTATATTTGGCTAAGTGGAAAAGATTTTCTAGTTGGTGCCAAAGCATGAACCAAGATCCTTTTGAACCCCAGATACCCCTAGTTCTACAGTATTTGCATAGATTATTATTGGTTAACTTCATTTTTTCTCTTTTACCAAAATTCACCTCTTGGCAATCTGTACTTGTCTGTCCATGGGTCCAACTTTTCTACCCTGGATCAAGTGAAACAGTGTTTAAAACGGGTTTATATATATAAATATACATATAGATTTATGTCAGATGACTTTTCAGAAACTCTAAAAAAATATCGAAGAGACAATATGATTGAGTTTCCAAAAACCCACAAAAAAATCTACCTTTTTACGTTTTTGCAGGGGGCAAGCCCCCTCTGCACCCCCTGAAAATTATATATACCATTTCTGAGATTACACTACACTGAGGAAAAGGGTAAATTTCCCAATCCTAGCTGTACCGCAGTTTCCATTCAAAAGCTTTGAGTTTTCAAAAACGCAATCATATGGTCTCGACCATATGGAGTTCGAGTTGCTGAAAACTCAGTCAGCTGATAGGAACCTATACATATATGTACACACACACATATACATATATACATATCCACCTAAAAGACAGGTGGCTCTTTCTTGAGATCCAAACTTTGTACTGGAGAATCTTGGACTTTTTCCTTTTGAACCTGCTCTTGAAGCTGATTTGAAGGTCTTATTTTGGAAAGGATTATTATTCATTGCTCTGACTTCTGCAAAAAGGGTTTCTGAGTTACAAGCTCTTACGGTAATTTAACCTTATTTTATCTTTCACAAAGATTGGGTAACTTTAATAACCAATCCTTCCTTTATGCCTGAAGTGGTTTCAGAGTTTACATTAAGCCAGGGGATTCATCTCCCTGTTTTCTTTCCAGAACCAAAAAATAAAGGAGAAACAATTCTGCACACTCTGGATGTCCACTGGCAGCTCAGATGCAACACTGACAGGACAAAAACCTTCAGGAATTCTAATCAACTGTTTATTTCCTATGAAGGTAAGAATAAGGAACAGTCAGTTTCAAAATAATTTTTAAATGGCTATCTCGTGATATTGCTTTTTGTTATTAAAACCATAAAAATACACTACTAGGCAAGGTAAGGGCCCACTCTACAATGGCTTTAGTTACTTCCATATTTTTTTGGAAAGTGCTGGACTCCAGAAATATTCAAGGGGCAGCAATTGGGTGTTCTGTGCACACATTTACCAAGCAATACAAGCTAGATTCTTTCTATAGGGTCAGAGCAGCCTTTGCTGGGACTGTTCTCCAATTTCTCCTGGACTCTGATCTTTCTTCTTCCTCCACCCTTTTCCTTCTGTACTCCAGAATTCATCTTGTATACCTTATGCTACTGCAATAGTGATCCAGTGATGCACATAGTACAGTTCTGGACATAAACGTACCATAACAGTAGATATTCAAACACATCACTGTTGCAGTACAAATACAGTCCCCCCCCCTTCTCCTCTTCATTTTGTTGGGTTGTTATGCCAGGATGTGAGATTTTTGTCATTCCTTTCATATCCTAGCACATACGTATCTGGAAAAGCTCTAGAAAGCTCTGACAGTGTGCTCTCTGGCCACAGTCTTTATGCACTCTACTTGAGCTGAACAGTGGTTAGGATACATGAAAAATACCCTAAAGCTTAGGAAGCTTGCTGGTCGTCCGATCCTTGACAGGATATATCCCATATAGTTTAGGCTACAGCAACGGTGATCTATCATCTACTTTTATGTTACGTTCACTTACACAGCTGTAATTTTTGCATTATTCTGGAGTCTAAAATTTGTCACTGACAGACACAGAAGCATAGTAACTGGAAAGTAATTTATATGATAACAGCAGATCAGGGTTAAAATTAAACAAATGCTTAGCTTTGTATAAGGTCGGATAGTTAGAAACAAACTGAATCTTATATTCTAGCAAGAAATATCATTAGACAAACTTGGTAAATCTGTAGTGGGGTAATACAGAGTTGTTTGTGATGTTAAAATCTAGGTTCAGCTATTGTATACATATTACAATTGAGGGTTGGCAATAGAAAATGTGAGCAGCCAGACAAATATGTGCATCTATGACATGGAAACTCATCAGTATTGGGTTTTGAATGATTTTTACTTACTTTTCATGTATGTGCATGCATGTGCCGATCTGTGCTTGCTTGTACACATGCTCACCTTGAAGGCTAAATTTGATTTAGCTGGACACACACCTGAAAACGAGCCATCAGGTTACTTGATAATGCAGTTCTCCATAGTAAGTTGCTAATAGTGTGTCATTTGTCTCACTTTTGCATTATATAGTCTCACTTCCTAGTATATTTAGGATAAACAGGGTACCTGTACGTATGAAGAAGTGGCATGACATTAATGAAAAGTAGTTATAATGCAGAAGTCAGGGCTTTTCACAAGAGAGAATGATTGATATATTGGTGAGAGATAAAAGCAAGAAAATGTGGCATGGTATAATGTAATCTATTTGCTTCAGACTGAGGAATAGTGAACAGCAACTCTATTAAACTTAGCATCTGATCTTGTCTTTTTCTTCCATTCCTCAACTGATGGGTCTCTGATGTGGCTTGGGATCCAGCTTTGCCCACTTCTAAAGACTTGGATCCATAGCACAAGCTCCTCCTCTCTTTACCCATAATCCTCATCACCAAAAGCACAACTTCAGAACTTGTTTTCTGCTTCAGAAAATGGATGTGGTCTCCATAGCTTGGGTGCATTTTTCATTGTTAGATAAGTGACATTTATATTTTTTTACCTTTATAGCGTAAATTCTTATATTTCTATCCTTTTCTTGTTCTTCCTCCCATCTCTGGCCCACCCATCTAGCATCTACTTTTATGTTACGTTCACTCTTGATAACTCTACCTCTTATGCTAATAATCCTACCAAAACGTTATCAATAAATAGGTCCCCCAACTCCCTGCTGGCCTGCCATCTAAATATTAGAAGCATAAACAATAAGGTAGATAACCTGCATGCCCTCTTAGCAGTCTACTCCCCTGATATACTATGTCTAACTGAAACCTGGTTAAAGCCATCATCTTCAGATAATGAAGATTTACCACCTGGGTATAACATACTTAGATTGGACCGTGCTACTAGGAAGGGAGGTGGAGTAGCTGTACTTTTCAAATCTACACTAAATGTTACTATAGACCCCATGCAACCACCCAGATCAATAATGCGGAAATTATTTCTACCAAATTTCAGATTAATAAAAACAAACGCATAAATATTGCCTGCATGTACATTCCCCCAGGGAATAACACCAATACCCTAGAAGATATCCTCCACTGGTTATCTAGAACCTATCCCCAAGAAACCATAGTACTTGGAGACTTTAACATTGACTGGAACACCTGTTCCTCAGAATCTCCTACTACCCATGTAAACCTATATGGGTTTACACAAATCATATCCACCCCCACCAGAATAGGCAAATCTAATCACAAAGAAAGTATACTAGACTGGATACTAATCAGTAGTCACCCCCAAATATATATGTCAGGGACCCTCCCTGATGACCTTAGTGATCACTTTCTTGCCTTTATATTTAAACACAAAATCAATAACCTCCACCAGCCCACCTATAGAACAGTGAGAAATAATAAGAGCTTTAACCCTACCAAGTTTCAAGATGAACTCAAATCATGCAATTGGTCTGCCCTAAAATACATGCCCCTGGATGAAGCTGTTGCTTACTTTAACAATAAATTCCTTGCCATCCTTGATCCTCATGCTCCTGCTCACTCCATTAGGACCAAAACAAAAACTGCACCATGGCTCTCTAAAGATACCAAATCAAAATTCACACTCAGAAACAAGGCATGGGCCATATGGCATACCACTAAAGCCCCTGTAGATCAAATTAAATACTGCCAATTAAGGAATGAGACAAAAAGATCCATTTTACTAGATAAAAAAAACTTCTACTTCCATCTCCAGCAGAGAAATCAAAATAACCCTCAAAAGTTTGGGACAGGTATAAATAAACTACTGCATCCAGAACAAATTACCACACCAACCTCTGAGTTCCTGCAACTTACAGGATGCCATTCCCAGTACCCAACACTCTTTTAGCTTCCTACCAGTCTCTACATCTTTTATTCATACACTAATCAAAAAATTAAAACCTACTACCCTATCTGCTGATTTTCTCCCTGTTGAGTATCTGCAAAAAGCTGCAGATACCATAGCATACCCCATCTCCATTCTAATCAATTGTACCATAGCTATAGTCCCCTCTATCTGGAAAATATCTCATGTCATACCACTCCATAAAGGTGGTAGCTCTACTGAAGTGTCTAATTTTAGACCCATAGCTATCTTATCACCACTGGCTAAAATTATGGAAAAGTGTATCTATAAACAGCTTCTGCACTTTTTAATCCAGAACAACCTACTGGCTAACTCTCAGCATGGCTTCAGGCCACATCATAGTACCACCTCATCCAGAACAACCTACTGGCTAACTCTCAGCATGGCTTCAGGCCACATCATAGTACCACCTCAGCCCTCCTTGCCTTGTCCAGCACTGTAAACTGTAACAGAAACAATAACAAATTATCCTCAGCCCTTTTTTTGGATCTCTCAAAGGCTTTCGATATGGTTAACCACCAACTACTCATCCACACTCTGAAAACAATTTCTTTAGACAATCGTTCTCTCCAGTGGTTCCAATCTTATCTGTGTGATAGACAACAAGCCATCTTATGGCAGAATAAACTATCCAACCTCCTACCCAACACCCTAAGTGTCCCTCAAGGGTCTATTCTGGGGCCTCTTTTGTTTTCCATTTTCATTAATGACCTCCATACTGTCATCCCAAAAGCAAACTCCATTCAATACACGGACGACTCCACTTTGATTTACTCTGCCACCTCCCAGCCAGATTTGCAGGCATTAACCCAGAATACTTTTAACATAGTTGAAAAGTGACTTTCTGATCATCGTCTGATTTTAAACCCCAACAAAACAAAGCTACTACTTTTCTCCCCCACTCGAAGGTCCCAGTATTATCCTTCTCCATTAAGTCTAATAATGGGACCATATTCTCCCCAGATGTCTATACAAAACTCTTAGGTGTTATCGTAGATAACAATCTTAAATTCAATATGCATGTCAACTAAACTATCAAAACCATCAATAAAAAACTTGGCTCATTATATAGGATTAAACCTTTCCTAACCCCACCTGCCAGAACTGCCATTGCTCGATCTCATCTACTCTCTACCCTTTTCTATGCCTCCCCTTTACTTCCCAACTTAAACAAAACTGATCTTAATAAACTCTCTAGCTGCTATAATCACATAGCTAGATTTGCCACTGGCATACCCTATAGAACACATCACTGTAAAAACCTAAGTTATCTTGGTTGGCTAGAAATGCCCAGCCTAATTCAGTACAACCATCTTATAGTGGCTCATAAAGTACTTAACCACACTGAAAATACACCTGCACTTAAAAACATTATCTACCCCTATTGCAACCTCAGACCACTTTGCTCATCTTATAGACTGGTAGTTCAAATTGTCAAATCCAACAACTCAGCCAGTGACTCTTTGTTTGCCAGCTCTGTGTGCAAAACTTGGAACTCACTGCCTGCTGACATTGCTCTAGAGACTACCCTAATTCATTTCAAGAAAAGTCTCAAGCAGTATTTCAATTCTCATTGGCTATGTCCTTGCTCAAGGCCTGACTAAATCTTTAGTTATATTTGTGCACCAGTACTATTTCACCTGCAATTTATTTGTGTTGTAATTTGTTAAACTATATCATAAGTTTGTGAGATTGTATAACTTACATGTCTCAACAGAGTCGGTAAATTGTACTTAATTTTTTTATGTTATGTGGGATTTACTATACAATCTCGAGATACTGAAATATTGAATTTCAGTATCTCGAGACTGTATAGCCGAAAATCCACATAACCGAAAACCCATAACCACGAAAATTAGAATCGCGACCATACACACACCACCACACAAATGCACATACACCTACCTAACTACACTACAAGAAATAAAACAACAAACACAACATAACATACAAACACACCTACCCTGCCTGCACCCCCCACACCCCTGCTACTTATATATACTAACTCTGAGGTCGCAGTAAACACACTAACACATAAAACCCACCACTGCATACACTCACACACACTAAAATCCCTACCCAATACCCTTATGAAAACACCACTTACCTGAATCCTCCAGCTAAATCACCGCACCACACGTCACGAACGCGACACCACAACAGCGGATTCAACATTTCCGCATTCAATATAGTGCAGTTTCGCGTAACTGCACTTTCGACTATACAGTTGCGAGATACTGAAATTCGATATTTCAGTATTTCGAGATTGTATAGTGAATCCGTTATGTTTGCTTTTATAACTACCTTTGGAGCTTTTCTTCCCAGGCCTCCACTGAAAATGGACATGTATCCAGTCGGACTATCCCGGTCAACAAATGTAAAATAAATAATCTCTAATATTAAAAAAAAAGACACATTCCTTATTTTCTGCATCCTCCTTTGATAGACCTTCAGTTCTTAAACTTTCTCTTGTACTGTAACCTGTGTTCAGGTACTCTAAAATGTACCATTGTTGGTAATATTGTCTTTAGTTTTTACCATAATTGGTAATCTTCTTTTCTCGTCTATCTTCATCTTATCTTCCTTAATTTTAGATTATCAGACAAGCCAACCAGCTTTAAGAAATGCACCTCTTGTGAGCACTAATTACCAAACTCCAGTGCCCACCAGGAGTGTGTATACTGTTTGTGTTCTTCATATTTTGATATGGACCATGATATGTGTTCTACCACCCAGAAACCTGCCCTTCCCTCTCCTCCAAACTGACTATGTACCATCCTAACCGACACCTCAGGTCCGAAAACAAAATATTACTGTCTATAGAGAAACCTAAGCTCTCAGCCGGCCAAATGTATTCCTATACTGTCTCTAAGGCATGGAATAATCTGCCCCCTTCACTCAGAACTATCAGCAATCCTGCCTCCTTTAAAAAAATCCCTCAAACTACATCCCTCCTTTCATTGGTTATGCTCCTGTACCCCAACACGCAACTCCAGCTCCTGACTTCTCTCCCTGGTGTTACACCTCTAACTATTCTATTACTATTATTTCCTTCCCTTCTCTCTGCTTTCCTGTCACTTTAGCCTGACTTTTCCCTCCTTAGCCCTTCTATCTCCTCCTATTCTTACACTGTACTTAACTCCCCACGGCATTGAACCTTACAGATATATTACATTAATGTGTTATTTGAATATATGCCGTTTATTACTTCCATGATTGTAATCATTTTCACTGTTGTTTTTATTATTTTCATTCAATGTAATAGTACTGTTCGATATTCTTTGTTATGTGTATTAATATTTTCTTTGTATGTAATTATTGTGGAGCTTTTCTCCCTCAGCCTCCACTGAAAATGGGCTCATTCTAGGCCCAGTGGACTTTCCTGGTTAACAAATGCAATAAATAAATAAATAAAGTGCAGGTTTCAACCACTGTGACATCAGTGATTGCTGCAGTAAGTTGGTTGTGAAGAGCTTTCTGCCTTCTACCTTGTCAGGCTCTTGTACTTCTGTTTCTGTGTTTGCTGGAACTCCCCCTTCCAAGAAGCCTCTTGAGAAGGCCAAAGGTGATTCATCAAGCAAGAGTAAAGAAGGAAGGGAATGATCCCCTGATCATTCTTCTTCTGCTGTTTCAAGTTCTACTCCAACTAAAAAAAAATTCTAAGCCATTGGATCTCTCATGTCCATCAGATCCAACAATGTCTAAGACCAAGTCTTCAGCTCACTGTTCTTCCTCCTCTAC
>NC_056733.1:1088240664-1088258164 GCF_019279795.1 Protopterus annectens | reverse complement strand
CTGAGCCATTCATTTCCCTCATCCTCCTGAGCACAATAGCATCTCACATCACCCAGTACAGCTTTTAAACACCTTCCTTTTTGCTATCCTGGCTGGATTTGGAAATTCAGCCTCTCAAAATCCGTTGTCTGTAGGAGGTTTCTGCTTTTAGTTTAGACTCTAACTTGCCCCCTAAAAGATGACATGCATGCACACTTTACACAAAAGCTTATTTTGCCTTCTGGTGGGTATGTGCATTATGCTTATATATTTGTGCCCCGAAGGCTATTATGAGAATGGAGCTTGGGAAAGCCAAACACATCACTTGTGATGTGCTGTATGCTGCACACCTCTTTGTCTCAAGTAGGTGGTAGCAGTACATAAGTTAAACTTCTTATCTTCCTCAAGATAGTTGAGTCAGCTCTAGAAGCTCACTTTCACCAACCTTGTCAGCTCTTCCAGCACCGAGATCTCTAGTTAGTGCAGTCATCTGGGCCACAGCCAGGGTTTTATCCTTGTGTGACAGGTAGCCTGCATATGAACTGGAGAATTCCCAGTGGTTGTATGGGATCTTTTACTCACTGACCAAAATGTAGTTGTACTGCAGAAAGGTGTGTACACGTTTGTGTTGTTTTACACTTCTGCCTCTTATACCATTGTTTCTAGCCAGTCAGACACTATTCCTGACCATTATTAGTAGTGTATTGTTGTAGTTTTATTTTGCTTTCCTGTTGGTAATGCTTGTATTATATTACTTTAATTTTTGGAGATCCATGAATTAGTATACCAAGGAAATGAGTTTAAGTGAGAAAGAAAATGTTTGAAAAGTATTCTTAGCTAAGCAAAGCTGAAAGTCTGTTCTTTATGATCAGCTGTGTAAACTATTCTGTCTCAGTTCCAGATGGCAGTACCATGTAGTACTAATCTGTACCTTCAGTGAATTACAGTGCAACCAACTGCACTTTGAGTGCTTTAAAAAGCACCCTTGATTTGAAGCTGTCATAAAACTGAATCTGTGACCCAAATGCCTGACCTGATGCTGTTTGTGTCATTATTGATCATGGAAGGGTCACAAATCTGACCCTCAGATCCAAGCAAACGTGAGTGACATCTCCTAAGCTCAAGCTCCTCCCGTCTCTTTACCTCCTACTACCCATGATCATCAGATCTCGTTTGCCATGGTCATAAATGGTCAGTTCCTCGGGCAAGCAGTTGGTGAGGTATTTTCAGTCTTTTAAGGCTTTTTCTTACTTTTTTCCCTATCTAACCTAATGTTAGTGTTTTAGTGCTATAGTGTTTCTTGTAGTGTAGTTTAATACTAGGTACCCTCCTTTCTATATAGTTTATCACTGGCATTGGGTCCCTTCCCACCTTTTTCCCCTCTCTTTCCACTATTTTTTTCTTTTGTGGAGTGTGCTATTTTCACATAGCAATGTGGAAGGCTTGTGATGAAGAGCAGCTGTGTAAATGGTTCTCAGGTTTCTATAGAGACAGTCTGATAGGGGCAATAAAACAGAGTACTTTCTTTCAAAGAGATAATGTTTTCTGAAAGCATTAAATGTGTTTTCTACATATCGGAGAAAAATAAAGATAAGACAAAAACAGACAACACTTGGAAGCTGTAAGCACAGGCTGCACTATGCATCTTAGCATGGATAACCTTCATTATAGGTTAATCCAAGTCCAGACTGTGGCTGTCAGTCTAGGACAGTTGTTCCTATTAGGAGGGTTAAACTTCATTATTTGAAGATGTACATAGTTTTGTGTGTTTGTTTTATGTTGATAGGATCTGGGAGTGTACGGGAGGGTTGTTTGTAAGTATTGCAACATGTAACATAGGTTCAAATGGATATGAAGAGACAACTGTATAAAAGATAAACCTGACAAAATTAATGTATGCATGTGACACAAACGCTGAAACTAGACAGTTAAAAAAGCTGTTACAAATAAGTGGAAATAATAACTTCTTATCATGACACTTTCCATATTTTCTTTAAATGTGCATGACCTCATAGGTACATTCAAAAAAGAAAGAGTAGTGAAATATATATCTAAAAATAAAGATTGCAAATAGCTATGCCACAACAGACATATTTAGAAAGAACTGAGCATGTAAATTTGATAAAAAAAGGCTTTCAGGGTGGTTATTCAGCAGAATATCTGGGGCAAAGGGAGGCACTTACATTAATTGTGACAGGAGCTCCTATAGTGATAGAAGAGAAAAAAATATAATGGCAGATTTCTAGTATTAATGGGCTACTGGCAAGGGAGGAGGATTACACTGACATGTATTTATATTCCACCTAAAACTGCTACAATGGATCTAAAGAAAATTCTGGAGAGGAGTAATCAGCTTTCAGTAGGGAACATTACTTATATGTGGGGACTGGAACTGCGAAGATCTATCTGGGCAGTCTAGAAGAGAAAATATAACAAATGAGGTTAGATTTTTGAAGAAATTTATGAAAACGTTTAGTATGGAAGATGTGAATTCAGTGGTAGGAGTTTGGAGAAAATTTAAATATTCCCCCAAGGTACAAAAACTGGGCTAGGCTAGCAGAAATTATACTTCACATAAACATGTGCATTCAATTGAAAGTTTTGATATGCATCCAATAAATATTTCAGATCACTCACCAGTATTAACTAAAATAAAAATGCAGGGTAATGAAATAAAAATGAGACACTGGTGCGTCCCACCTGTCTGTTAAAAAGAGAGGAATTTAAGGAATGGGTATTGGAAATTATTTGAGAATTATTAGGGAAGATAGACATTTCTTCTGAAAATATAGCTAAGGAGTGGGATAAAATTAATGTGTAGTTTAAAAATAGGGTTGAAATAAAAGAAAAAGAGATATGGTGTCATTCTAAGGAGATCCAGTATCTGTCTGCCTGGCACGACATGGTCGACAGACCATGATGCTTTGCCAGAGATGGCCTGCACCTGTCGCCCCTGGGATTCTGGATACTGGCTAAGGGTCTTGCCACCCCTATAGTGCCTTTTTTAGGCAAGGTTCAAATGACAAATTCACCACCGTAACAGGAACAGGCAAGCAAAAACTGAGGGTAATGCTACTCAATGCTAGAAGTCTAAATCTCAAAATGCACTCACTCGAGGCACTCCTTAAAATGGAGAACATTGATATCTGTGCAGTGACTGAGACCTGGTTCAAGGCTCAAGAGAGCATCCCTGCATTTCCAGGCTATAATTCATACCACACTTTTCGCCCATCTAACCTGGACCAAAACACCAAAGGCGAAGGTGTGTCCATATTCATTAAGGATATCCACACCTCCAGGCTAGTTGTGCAGCGTAATGCATCCAAGGTTATCCAAGTGTAACTAACTCTGGGCAAAACTGCAATCCAAATTGTAGCTTGCTACAGATTCCCCCACCATGCCCCAGGATTCCCACTCGTCTTTTCTTGATATACTGGAAAATATTAGGGTTCAACCAAACACCCTAATAATGGGCGATTTCAACTACCCCACCATTAACTGGGGAAACTACTCATGTGCCAACTCCTTCGCTCAACTCTTTCTGGAATTCATAAATTCCAATGCCCTGGATCAACTTTTCCACACCCCCACCAGGGGCAACAATATCCTAGACCTAGTCATTACCAACATGAGTGACCGGTGTTCCACATCTGAAGTCAAGTCCTGCTGGTCAGATCCGACCATAAGCAAATCATCCTAGATATCTGCATCCCGCCCCCACCCACCATTAAAGAAACCACGGTAAAAAACTTCTCCAAAGCTAACTTCATGCTTCTTAAGACAGAAGTGGCAAACTTCATGACACCCATGCAGATGGACAATACAGGTTATGACTGCTAAATCCTACACAAATGCACTCTATAAGCACTTACATGAATGCATGGATAGTGCTATCCCAAACAGAACCAAGATGCTATCCTCCAAAAAAAGGAAGTCGATCTGGTGGTCCCCTGCCATAAACAAACTCTACAACAGAAGGAAGAAACTGTTGCAAAAGAGAGTAAAATCCCATGAGTGGAGGAGCTCCCTGGTCAGCCTCAGTAAGAAGCTGAGATCCCTTATAAGATCCTCCAAAGCTAGCTACGAAAACAAAATCACCACTGATTGTAAGGGCAGCCACAAAGCATTCTATAGCTATGTCAAGAATCTCAATGGCAACACCCAGATCTGCTCTGAGTTACAGCACAATGGCATGAAAATTACAGAACCAACTGATTATTATATTTGCAAGGCAAACACCTTAACCATTAGGCCACCCTCCCAACCTGATATTACCAACATACTGGCAGATAGGTTCAGTGCTAACTTTACCCCCCCCCTGTCACCCCCTAAATGGTCCATATCTATACAGGAAGAATGCAGAGTCCCTGTAATCACATCTATGCAGGTAAAAGCTGCACTCTCTAAAACCAAAGACACAGCATCCATGGGACTGGACAACATCCCAGGCTGCGTTTTACACGAACTTCAGAACGAACTGGCTCTCCACCTAAGCACCATGTTCAGTCATAGTCTCTCGTCAGGCTTTGTGCCCACTGAATGGTGCACAGCAACAGTTATCCCACTCCACAAAGGGGGAGCCACCACTGATCCTGAGAACTATCGCCCAATTAGCCTGACAAGCCTGGTCTGCAAGGCCATGGGACGTATCATCATGGAACTCATAAACAAAGACATTGGTAACCTCCAAACTCTGGAGCCCACCCAGTTTGGGTTTGTGAAAGGTGGATCATGCCTTCTGAACCTGATCGACTTCTTTGAGGCAGTCAACAAAGCCGTAGACGAAGGTAAGGTGGTTCACACAGCCTATCTTGACCTTGCCAAGGCTTTCGACACCATCCCCTATTCTGGAATTATAGCTAAACTCACTAAACTAGGTATAAAGCCCTACGTCACAAGATGGGTTGCCAACTGGCTCACTGACAGAACCCACACTGTAAAAGTTGCAGACTCCAACTATGACTTCAAATCGGTGACAAGTGGAGTACCACAGGGTTCAGTCCTGGGACCTCTCCTGTTTGGTATCTACTTCTCTGAAGTACAGGCTAACACAGAAGGCCTCTGGCTAAGGAAGTTCGCAAATGACTGCAAACTAGGAGGCATAGTCGAGTCCCCAAATGATGTGGACATCCTACAGAACGGCCTCACTGAGACAGATGCCTGGTGTCAGAGGCATGGCCTCAAGCTCAGTGCCAAAAAGTGCATTGTCATCCCCTTTGGTAAAAACTCTGTACCCATGAACTACCACATAAACGACAGTCTACTTAATGCCGAATGTGTGATAAGAGACCTTGGGGCCCAGGTGCACAGTAGTCTCTCCTTTGATAATCACATTGCCACAGTAGTCGGGAAATCCTTCTATGTGGCACACCTCATCACAAAAGGGTTCTCATCCAAAAAAAAGAGGTAATTGTTCCCCTCTACTCGGCACTCATTAGACCCAGACTGGTGATCCACTATGGCGACCCTTAACTGGGAAAAGTCAAAAGACATTGCTAGAATAGGAAGAGATGAGATAAGAACTGTGATGTATAACCAATCTACAGGAATGTTCCAAGGAATAGACGATATTCCTGTGGAAGTTTGGAAGTTAGAAAAGAAGAAAGTGATAAAGATCTGGAAGGTTTTAACAGTATATTAAAAGGAGAAGAAACACCACCATCCTGGAAGAAAGTTGTAGTGGCTATAATACCTAAAGATGGCAAAGACCTATCATATCCATTTTCATATAGGCAAGATCTATCAGATCCACTTTCATATAGGCCTATTTCAATTCTAAACTGTGATTATAAAGTGTTTATGTCTTTAATGGTTAAAAAAATAGCAAAAGTGATGCCAAATTGATAGATATGGATCAATGTGGTTTTGTGGAAGGGACGCAAACATTTGACAATATTAATAAAACAATGATGATCCAGTGGGAAGCAGAATATAAGAAAATACCACTGTTCTTGATGGATCTTAATGCAGAAACAAACATTTGACAGAGTAAGCTGGGATTTTGTGTGTAGGGCAATGGAAGCATTTGCATTTCCTGATAAAATTATAAGGTTGATTAGGAGGGTATATGATTAATCAGAGACAAAAATTAAACTGGGGTGGTTCCTCTCTGATAAGTTTTGTTTGAGAAGAGGAACCAAGCAGTGGTGTCCTCTTTCCCCTTTGTTATTTGCATTATATTTAGAGCTGTGGCGACATGCGTGAATGGGCGTTCCTTCGTTGAAGGTTGTGCATTAGGCCCGGCAAGCCAGCATGTAAAACTCTACTGCCAATCATTAGCGGACCGGAGTTCCGCTGTGGCGACCCTTAACCGGGAAAAGCCGAAAGACACAAACAAACAAATTTAGAACTCTTGGCAAAGAAAATAAGGGACTCAGAAATTCAAGGATATAATTGGTATGGTAGTCAAAAAAGTTGGCTTTATTTACAGATGATATTATTTTACACATGTTTAAACCAAAAAGGGAAATTTCCATGTTTTGGAACAGTTTCAAGTCTTTTCAGGATACAAAATGAATAAAGATAAAACAAAGGCAGTAGCTATAAACTATGTACCCACACACAAATTGGTTCAGCAATAGCAATATATATATATATATATATATATATATATATATATATATATATATATATATATATATATATATATATATATATATAGGGACATGATAAAATTAAGTACTTGGGAGTATGGATTAAAAGGATTCTGTTATGGCAACTAAGGATATGTGGGAAGAGACTAAACAAAAGATAATACAAAAACTGCAATATTGGAAGCTTTGTTTTATGTATATGGATAGTAAGATACAAACAGTGAAAATATTTTAGTCCCTTTAGTTTTATACACAGTTCAGGCACATTTTTATCAACCAGAGGAGAAGTTGTAGATAGCAATTAATAAAGCGTTAAAGGACTTTATCTAGGAGGGGGGAGGGCAAGAGTCAAATGTGATAAGCTGATCCTTCCAACAGAACAATGTGGTTTTGGATTACCTGATTTGAAGGGGTATTTCAGAGCTACACAGTTAAGGCTTCTATACATAGCACAAGCAGAAAGCTATAATTTAAAGTGGAAAGGGATGATGATGACACTGGGGGAAGTTCAAGAAACAAGGGGAGACTGGGATTTTGGGCATAGATCCTTAAGAAGAAGAAGAACCATACAGAATATTATATTCATAAAGTAGCAGAAAGTATTCCAAGAACTAAGCTGACACGGGGATGGAGAAAGGAGATTCCAAATATTTTTTCCTCATGTAGATTGTAAATATCAGAGGTGTGATGGGGAAGAAAGAGGTAACGGGGAACATGTTTTTGGGGAGCATAATGAGTTGGTAGACTTTAAAAATTCTCTGCAAACTACTCTGTCAGAAATACTGGGTGAGCAAATTGGTGTAACTAAGTGATTTTTTGAGTTGTTCATAGAGTAGTATTAGGCTAAGTGCCCTTGTGAGCCATTTTAAGCCTAGCTAATTGTCCCTTGTGAGACTGAAACACTGCACCTGGTGTTTATAAGGCAAACACCTTAACCATTAGGCCACCCTCCCAACCCTGTTATATAGAAGCAGAATTGCCTAGACATAGTCAGGCCATGCTGAGTCTAATTATGGTGGCTGCCAAAAAAGCAATTACTAGAAAATGGAACTCAAAGTCAAAACCAACTGTAGTAGAAGCACTGAATATAGTAACAGAGATAAAACAACTGGAAGTGGGATCTTTAGAAAAGGGTAGGAACAAATTACATAGCAAAAAATGGGAATTGTGAGAATAATACATGCAGAATAATGTTTTGGAAGAGTGATGAGCTTTGTAATGTTTGACTGACAATGACTAGAAAGATTAGATTATAAATGATGTATAATGTCTGCAACTGAAACTATGTCAATGTGGCTTGTTTTCATTTATATAAATGTATGATTACCTATGGCATAAGTGATAATTTAATAAAGATGTTTCTTGTTTAAACAAAAGAGTTTTCTGCGTGTAATATCAGAATGTGAAAAAATAGAAGACACCAGAAAAACTCTATATAGCCTGTCTTAAGGACACATAATTAAAAATTTGGATTGGGGGGAAGCAGTAGATATCATGAATCCTGTAAGTAACATATCTTAAAGGCACTAAAACAAGACACCAAATCTGTACACCACCCATTCACACAGAGAATATTAGTCTGTGTGCCACCACTAGACACAAGGGATATAATGGAGATAAGAAATAAGGGTTGGAAAAAAATTTACAGAGGAGGGAGAAGAGGCTTCAAACACAGCACCTTTACTGCAGGAAACATCAGCATTAATCCACCGTACTAACTGACAAATTAGTGCAGCAAGTTTTTTTTTACCATTTAATGAGGATTTCAACCATTATTCAATGCCTTTAACAGTCTGTGGGTTACAAGGGAGAGGGATGGGGCACATATAAGTAAATCTTAAAGCCAAAATTAATGGTGGAAGAAAGACAATTAGGGAACAGATTTTAATTATTCCTCTTATAAACTTAGAAATAACAGCTTTTACATTAGCATATATTTACTGAACGATATGAACTGTGAAAGTGTAATTTCTGGAATAAGTAGTTGACTGTAATCATCCTTGATTTACAAGGGCAGGAAAAAGGGACATCAGGGATGTTCTGACAACACAGAGATAGAGTGTGGGGTATGTGGTGTGTGTTTGTGTATGTGTGTGCATATATATATATATTTATCTATATATATCTATATATACATATATATATATATATATATATATATATATATATATATATATATATGGGTTCACTACATAATCTCGAAATTTTGAAATATCGAATTTCAAAATCTCGAGACCATATACCTGAAACCCCTAAATACTGAAAGACCAGAAGCACGAATTTCAAAATCCCAAAGTTCAGAGATGTTGAAGTAGTGCTTCTGGTGTTGCGGTATATGAAAGGATAGGTGGAAGGTCAGGTAAATATCTATGTTTAAGTGTGTTGGTTAGGGGCTTCAGTGTGTGTGTTAGTGTGTGTTGTGACTGTGATGTGTGTGTGTGAGGGGAATGTAGGTGTGTGGTGGTGTTTCCATGTGTTTGTCTGTGTAGTGCGACCTTGGAGTTAGAATGTTGTAGGTTTGCTTGTTTGTGTTTTGGGCGATGGTGTGTGTATGTGTGTGGTGTTGTTTAGTGTAGTGTTCGGGATTTTGAAATTCGCGCTTGTGGTCTTTCAGTATTTAGGGGTTTCAGCTATATTGTCTTGATATTTTGAAATTCGATATTTCAAAATTTCGAGATTATGTAGTGAACATATATATATATATATATATATATATATATATATATATATATATATATATATATATATATGGATCTAGGACTTTTGAACGAAAGTTCAAAAGCCCGAATCCATTACCACCGTACACACTTTAACGGAAGTGCTTTCATCGAAAAAGCACTTTCGTTAAAGTATGTTTAAAAAAAATCTACTTGAATGCAGGGGGCAAGCCCCCCTGCACCCCCGATGTGAGGGGCTGCACCCCCCCACTTTAATATTCTCACTCCGAGGTCGGACTACAGTGGGAAAAAGGGAATTTTCCCTTACCGCACCGTAGTACAACCGGAACAACAAGCATACTTACACGAAAGTGCTGCTTCGGTGAACAGCACTTTCGTGCAAGTATGCTCACCAAATTGGGATTTGGTGAAAGATGCAGTCGAGCATCTATACGGCTCCCATATATATATATATATATATATATATATATTTTTTATATATATATATATATATATATATATATATATATATGTGTGTGTGTGTGTGTGTTTTACTGTGTGCATCTGTGTATGAGACAGAATTGGAGGGATACCTATGCTAAAGAGATGCATAGATGGGAAGTGTTAACTACCACAGGAATGCTGATCTGCTCTTCTGGTAGTTAGCAGTGAATCAGAAACTTGCAGATTAGCAGATAATGAGATCTTTTGTTATTACGGGTAACATGTCTCTGAATCGCAAACCCCTACATTGTGTAACTCTTACTGCAGCTGTTACCATAAGCAGTGGGTCTGTTTCAGAATCCTGACACTGTCCCAAGGATTTGATGTCAGTAGCTCTCTCTCAGCTTAGAAGGAGAGAAATGGGCATTAGGTAAGACTGATGAGTAATGTTTATGAAGTGTTTTGACTGTATTTTGGACGTTTAACCCCAACCAGACTTGTCTACAGATAATGTTTATTGTAAATAGTTATTTATTGTTTGCATTTTTGCTAGAAGCTTTGTTCTTGTGCAGCTTTATGTTTATGTGAATTGTTGGACTTTCTCAAAAAATGCTGTTGCCTGTACCATAATAAAACTACTAACATACATCCAAGTTTCCCTCATTTTACAGATGTGTCTTGCTTTACAGTTTAATTACTGCCACCCAACAATTTGAACAAACTTCCCACAAGCTATTAAAACTTTTCTTGCTATCTAAGGAACTATCAAGAACAGCTTAAAACTGAAAGAGTACATTGAAATCTTGCTGTATCATGTCCACCATCAAAATAAGCCTACTGTCCTTGCCCCAAGCTGACAGGGCTTTTATTGGAGATGTAGTCCAATGCCAGTATTAAAGACAGTTATCTGATACAATTGACACTGTACCTCCCAGTGTATATTGCATGTCAGTTGCAGATTGGAACACTGGAGAAAGCATAGAAGATGGTAGTGGGGTTCCTGTCTAGTATGCATGCAGTTTATGTCTGTGGTAAGGAGCTGCTCTAGCAAAAGCTGGACTAAATTATAGACGTATACTTGAGAATGTTCATGCATTTAATTGAAATAGCTTGTTATGTGGATCAGCCAGTTTGTCTACCTGCTATCTTCATTTAAGGGTAAGACTCAGATAAGCATTTGCAGTGATCTGTATTTGTAGAATTGTATCTGATTTGAGTATTTTTAAGCATTTGCAATGATCTGTATTTGTTGGATTTTATCTGATTTGAGTATGTGTTGCTACAAGTTAACAGTAAGCTGTGCTGTTACTACAGAACTACTTTTCTATGTTAGTACAGCTGTGGGCACTAAATAACATTGCTGAGACACTGTAGCTGGGAATTTCTCTTTGCTTTAGGCAGAGAGCATATTGGGGCTGTAGAGTAGTCAAGGAGGGAGGGGTTTTAATGACTGCTTAAATGAGCATCAAATAGGACAAATTTGTATGTGTGACTGATGGAGGATGGACTGAAACATGAAAAGACAGCAGAACATGTCAATTTAAGTCGGACAGCTAGTAAGAAAGATCATTATTTGGTCTTGCATTCTTCAGGTATAACACTGAGTACATGGTATGTGTGTTTAACTTATTTGTCACTTAAAATTGTATTTGGTAAAGTGAGATAATATGAATTTCTTGCTTTTAAGTGTTTGTCTCACAAAAGCTGATTCATTTTTCCAACAGCAGTTTTACAGTCTGCTGCAGTTTAATATTGTGATGTAAAATAGCACTGCAAACAACTCTATGTATAAATTAAATGAATGAATAATGGGTCGTGCTGATTACAGTAAAGGAGAATAATGCCCCCCCACACACCCCCACACCCTTGGAAAATGTCTCATAAATGTTCATGCAGGAGCTGCCTGTTTTGCCTGGGACAAGACCATAATGCTACTGACTTTTGAAATTCCTGTCAGTTCAGCCTCACGGCACATCGATGTTAAAGATAGGGTGACAGGCGTAATTAAACCCTTCATCAAATTCCATAACCTAACACTGAAGATGAGGACTTAGTAAAGGAACCTTCCAGAAAGCTCATCTTGCAATCTCAGGCAAAAGCTTGAAAAGCAGTAGTTCAGAGACACAGATCTCATGTCTAGCTCAACCATAAAGTCTAGTCTACTATATCTGAAGTGGCATTTGACTTCTTGTGTAGTGGGTCATCATGCTCTAGTGTGAGACTTCCACCCTTCTTATTATTTGCTTGTGAGCTTAAAGATGCTTATAGAGACTAGTAATGTGGTTTTGCCACCACCACCACTTTTCAGTTGCTAGGGCAAGCTGGGGCTGCACAGATAAGGGAGGAGAATTTTTTTTCAGTTCCCAGGATGTGTAGTGGGATCTGAATTTGGCTGGGGGGATTGACTTCTTGTCTATACCAAAAGAGCTGGCATGGGTTGAGATGAGCTGCACTGGCCCAGTTGTATAGGTTGTTGCTCTACAGTCTTCCCTGTCCCTCTGTTGGATTTTGGCATGTTCATTATGTGGTAGATGGCTTCTAATTCGGTGAAGAACAGGCTTTAGCAATTATGTTCATTTCTAATGTTCTGAATGTAGTATGTGCATGTAGCTTTAAGAAACTGGTGCCTCTAGCCCATGTCAGAGCTCGGAATACGTATCTTTCAGTCTAATGTACTGCAACTATTACTCGATCTGATGTATGCAGGTTGAAGCTGGCCAGTATGCAGCTACTTTTTCCTTGTTTTCCATCCCAGTGCACGTATGTTTCATTCTGATAGAAATAATCAAAAATAAGCCACTTCATCTTTTGTTTGAGAAATTGTTCAGTTGCAGATGCTGTGTAATTTATCTGAGAACTGAACACTGTGATTCCAGATATTTTATTCTTAACTTTGAATAAAGTACTTCAGAAGCCAGAAAATGCATTTCTATTCTGACAGTTGATAGTATTCTTGGGTTTTAAGAGGATGAAGGAAAGACAAAAGTATGAAGAGTTATGTAAATTGTAATAAGGAATGGTAGTGGAGAACAATGCAAGAAAAGAGTTTTGAAATGCTTGAACAGTTAGCAACTGAAGTGCACAAATTGAAGTATTTTGATGTGAATGTCATTCACACAACTAACAGATGCAAGTTAAAATGATAACAGAGCAGTGATTCTGCAAGAAGGTAAGCTAGTTATTAATGAGCACAGATCCATTGAAGAATCCAAGAGAAAATATGCTTAGATAGAAAAAAATCTACTAGTCATTGTATGTGGGTGTAACAAGTTCCAGTAATGCATTTATGGAACATCTTTGCTGTTGGAAGTAGACCATAAACCATTTATGGAGCATCTTTGCTGATAGAAGTAGACCACAAACCACTGTGTAGTATATTCAGGAAATCCTTGTACAAACTGCCTTCAGGGTATTAAAGAATGTCAGTGAAATTGTAGGAGTGTAAGGTGAGAAAATAAATGCATGTATAATTGAACTGGAAAATTCCACCGCTGCCTGTGACAGAAAAGATGCATTTCATCACTTTGAATACAGTGTTCAATGTTCAGAGATGGTTTTGCTTCCAAGATGTAAAAATGAAAGGCTGGCCAAAATAAAAGCCTGCTGTACAGAGAATAATGCATGAGAGGAAATGATTCCTTATTCAATGCCAGAAATACTGTGGAGAAAAGATGGAACAGATTTGTTTTAATTCTTTGACTGTATATATTATTATGTAAAGCTTCCTGAGGTTGCAGATTGTACAGGCACTAAAAGTGTTGGTGTGATGCACTTAAAGCTGTATATCTGTGTCATGGAATACCTAATGTGATCATCTCAAATAAAGGTCCACATTAAGGAAGCTTGGAATTCAAGAGATTTTCCAAGCAGTGATCTGCACCCTGAACTATGCACAGTTGGTGGCCAGATCAAAAAGACATTTAAGACTGTGAAAAGCCTCATGTAGTGGACTTTGAGCATTGCCACTGACTGTTGTGAAGCTGTACATCTAAATTTACTTAAATATAGAAATCCTCCCTTACAGTTATTGTCTTTCATCGGCTTAGCTACTAATTGGTCATATACTGAAGAATAGAATATCCACCTCTGCTTCCTTAGTAAAGCCTGAAAAAAATGATTTCAAATTAACTGAGTCTGAAAGAAAATCAGTTTATGCAAAAATTGTACTGTAATCAAAGAATATAATCCCTATATTTTTATCAAAAGGTCAATAGGGTAAGACCACAGCAAAATTCCACAGAAAAGCACCCAAACCAATAAATGCAGCTAGTGGGGTTTGGTTTTATTGGCCTGAATTTGTCCATTAACAGACTTAAAAAGAAAAAAGTCATGGGCTTTCAGAACTGCCATATACTGAAACCCCTGATGTCCTTAAAGGAGTCATTTGCATATATTCTGTTATCCTCTTTTACCAGAGGCTTTAAGGAATCACACAGTGAAAAACTGTAGCTTGCCTAGTTTTTTCTCGTAATTTTTTGCTAAGAAGATTAGGGTATATCAAAGTTACATTATAATGAGTGGATGACCACATTAAAATGTGAATTCAGTGCACCACAAGCTTGTCAGTGGAAACGTGATTAAGGCCTTTAAAGTTTACCTGATGAGGAAGTTAGTTGCTGATGAATAAGAGTTCTAATTCACACTGCGTTAGCACCAGGAACATATATGTTGTTAAAGATGCATTATCATTCCAAGGTTAAGCGTATGTTTTTTTTCAACATAGGGTGGCATTGTTTTCGAACTCTTTGCTCATAGATGTGAGATCCTGAAACTCATTTTGATAGTTCCAAATACTGGCCTTTAAGGGTAGGTATTTAAGAAGTTAATCTATTTGGGGTGTAAGCCTGTAGTATTCTATATATTGAACGTTGAACGTCTATTTTCAGTAGCTTGAGTTCTGAAAACCAAGTTTACCCATTCCTAGTATTTTCACTCTCCTTGGTTCCTAAAATCCTCATTAATCAGTCATGTTACCTTAAGCTAAATGTGTAAATTATGTATATTCATTGTTGTTTACAGCAAGACCTAATTATCTATATTTGCTCTCTTTACTTTAGCAAACTATGTCTTAAACATGTATGGTTTCAAACAACCTTTTGGATAGTCTTACATTCTTTACTTTCAGAAAATAAGTACCTATTCTTACCTTCTTCACATCCCAATGAATAATTAAATCAGTTTGTTTGTTTGTGTCTTTCGCACAACCTTCAATGAAGGAACGCCCATTCACGCATGTCGCCACACAAAAGACGCTCTAACTGAGAATCGAATGGGCAACTTCGTACTGTGAGGCGACAACGCTACCGCAGCACCACCACCGCAGTAATGAATAATTAAATCAGTAAGTAAATGAAAATACCAGTTCTTGAATCTCACTTTAGTTAGTCCTAAAAAATGCATTCTGTTCTTACCTTTTAATTTCAGAAAATTAATTTTCCTCATCTCATCTTATGTTCAATCATTTCAATCCCTAGCCTTGCACGTTCTACTTTCAAAAATCTATGTGCCTGTTCTCACCATCAGTAATTTCAGAAACCTTATTACCCAATATCATTATCTTTCATTCCCTTTAGCTATAATAAACTTCTCTCTAGTATTTTCTTCAGGTGAACAGCCCCAACTAGCAATGCCACATGTAAAAGTTAAAATGGATTAATTTTAGGATTATTGCTTTGTCTGACTGTTTAAGATGAATCATTGCAGCAAATGTCTAAAATACACCAGGGATTTGCTGCTATTAATGGATATTCTGAAGCTCATAGTAGTGTATGCTTGTATGGATAGACATAACTTTCTTAGATATTGTTCACAGGTGTCTCAATGCAATCAGCAGTGAAGCTGAGGAAATAAAGGACAGAATTACGAAGTGGGGAGGAAAGAGAACCATAACAGTTATGAGGAATTTGACTAGAACATACAGGCTTCAACAATAAGTAGACAGTGAGAAAGTATAATTAATGTCTCTGGAAGGTTTGTACAGCAGCTCACAGAAAACATCAGGAAAGGCAGAATGTTGGACAATGAGTTTTGCAAGACAAATGAACTACAAGAAGTCAGATTAAAGGTACCACAGCACCTACACTTCAGTATTGGACTCTACAAGAATGAATGAGGGGGAGGCTAGGAACTAAAACAATGGTATGGGATTATACAAATATTAACTTTCCTATGACATAAGGTATAATGTGGCACTGCAGTGGGGAATGGAGATTAGTAAACAGTGTGAACAAGTTTGTTTGAAACTTATGAAGACTGACATACAGAAAGAAAGGAGTAAAGAAATAGGATGTAAAAGGAAGAGACCTATGTAGCCAAATAAGAGTCAGTATGGGTAGGACTAAAGCCAAAAGACTACATGTACAAAATGGAACAGAAGAGGGATAAGGGTCGAAGAGAGTGAACATGCAAGAATAAAGCTAGCTAGGAAACTAAAAGAAGCTAACATGAGAATGAAAAGAGGTGCCTATTTGAAACTGTGATGAGTAAATGTTTGAACATCAAACTTTGGTACTACAAGTATGAAATGCAAGATCTATTAAATTTGACTTGCACTGTCTCAGATTATTCCCCTTTAGCTGAGATACTGCACTCTTTTTTTTTTCTTTCAGAAGTGATGGGACTGGCAGTAGGGATCCATGGAAAAGGACCTTACAAAACAGATAAAAAAGTGGGAAATGTATACACCAAAGAAAGGAGGAGGACAGGAGTATAAATAAATGAGCTGGAAAAGGAAGGAAAGTTATATAGGGAAGAAATAAGTTTAGGTCAAGATTCTCAGTATATTCTGTGTATCTAAAATTGCAAAGGAAATAAATGAGGTAAATACTGACATGGGTAGTGATGATGGGTAGCACAGGGACAAACTGATATGCAGAGAAGATATGAGGGTGAATGAGGTAGTCCTAGACTAAGTCTGAATAAACCCAGGGTCCAGGTGGAAAGCTCCCCAGGATCCTCCAAAGACTGGCAGGTACATTGTTAAAGGTACTTTATGAATTGTACTACATTAGTTCTAAATCAGAAAGAAGAGACCACAAACTATGCTGGTAATTATGTAATGGTGAATCTGACCTCTTTAGTAGAAAAGGTTGTGGAAAAGATCCCAAAAGAAAGGGTGGTTCATTTCCAAAAGGATAACAACTTTCAAGACCACAACCAGCATAGTGTCAGTGTTAAGAAATGTTGTCAAATGAACAGATACAGTTTTATGACTTTATGACTAGAGTGCTGAGCAGAGATGAGCCAGTGAATGTAATCTATGTGAATTGTAACAGGGTGTTTGGTTCCATTTCACAAAGTAGGTTGCTAGGAGTAGGTGAGTAGGGAAAAGGCTTGATGGGGTATAACAATTAGCAGTAGTGGGATGCTACCCAGAGATATAGCAATGTGAACTTAATTGCTGCAGGGTCCTTGCTTGTGACCTGAGCTGCTCAACTTGTTTGCACTTGAAAAAAGTAGTGCATAGAGGCTAGAACAGTTCCTCTGTGGACAACATGAACTAAAAAGGACTGGAGTAGATTATGAGGCCCCAGTTTAATAAAGGGATTAATGAGGTTAGTGGCTTCGACCAAAATGTGGTTGTAGAGATTCAGTGTAGAAAAAAATATATGGCACTGTACCTAAAGAAGAACAGCACAGAAAACTTATAATGGCTTAAAGAGGTTGGGCATATGACATCTGATCAGGTAGTGGATTTAGGATAGTAACATTTTAGGCATGAATGACCTAGAGGAGACTGGAAGATCTGCAGTCAAAGCCAACATTACCAGTAGTTGCATTACCAATAACTACATTGCACAGATAATTACCTTTGCTCTACAGGGTACT
>NC_056733.1:1088233164-1088238164 GCF_019279795.1 Protopterus annectens | reverse complement strand
AGAATAGAACGCTAATGCAGGTTAGATAAAAAAAGCATGGAAAGAATGTCAGAAATGTAAAACACCACAACATCTTGAAAACTTCAGAATTCTCTACAACGATACTAAAAAGCAAATAAATGAAAACAAAAAGCTGTACTATAACAACTTTCAGAACTATAGTAAACACAACCCTAAAAAAGTCTGGTCTGCTATTAAAGAAATCTTACATCCTGACCAAAAAGTCAACCCTAACCCCTCGCCCAATAACTCACTACTCAAAACTGCAATAAAATTCAGTTTATATTTCTTAGATAGTATAGCATCTCTAACCAAGGATTCCCCAACATCTAATCTGTACAACAGGCACATATCGCCGCATACATTTTCACTTTCAAAACAGTGCCCACATCCTTTATAAACCCACTCTTAAACTCAGACTATGCTCTACTTCACCTGGATAACTTTCCAAGCGAGTACCTTAAAGTTGGCAGCCAATAGCATTGTCTATCTTCTCTCAATCCTTATAAATAGGTCAGTCCAGGAATTCCATGTTCCCTCTCTCTGGAAAAAATCACACAATATCCCTCTACACAAATAAGGAAATTCAAAACTATAATTGCTACTACTTACCTCCTCACCTCCCTACTCTAACTTCAGGCATCACAAAAAGCAAAGTTTGAGCAATGCTATAATAACTTTTTTTTTGCAGCGAATACCCCCTTCAAAATTACCACTCTAAAGCCTAATTTGGTTAGAACTACCACATCAGGTAACATATACCCAGCTTCTTACCACCTATAAAATTATCCAACTTCCACCTGCTATTCCATCACTAAATACTGTTTTACACAACTATCGTCCCACTTGATCATTATGATCCTGTGACAAAAAACTCCTCTCTGTCCACAAACCTATCAAATCTGTTTGGCATGGTCTGTACTCATACCACGTTGCTAAAGTCTGGAACTCATTCCCTACATCCATCAGTTCAATACCCTCATTCCAGTCCTTTAAAGCCATTCTGAAAGACTTCCTAGACAAAATCTGGCTTTGTTCTTGCTCACCTCCAGGATAAATTATATCCCTAAATATGAACAAGTACCTATTCATACCTTACACATCCTTGCTCCCCCTCTTTTACTCACTTCCTTACTTCAATCAATTTTTCTCCCAACTGTCTTCCTAAATATGCCATAACCCTGTTTTTTCTATCATTTCATATTGCAGTTCCTACTTGTATTATACTAATTTATATTTAGTTTCTCTAAACTGGCAAAAATTTCTCGAAATATTAAATCATTGTAATATAAGTTGTATCTGTTCTTAACCAATGTTTAAACATTATATCTAATTTAGTATATTTATTTAAACTGCAAATGTCTGGATTATTTTTGAAGATTGTAAAATTATAGTTCTCAAAATGTCTTAGTAATACTTTTGGAGCTTTTTTTCCCTGAGCCTCCAGTAAAAATGGGCACTTACCTAGTCGGACTTTTCCAGTAATCAAATGTCAATAAATAAATAAATAATTTTAGCACACACTTTGAAAGTTGACAGTTGATATATGTCCAGACAAACAGTAAAAACTTGATGGTTGTGATATGAACCAGGCAAGCAAGGCACCAGGTCTCATGTATTTAGTGAAGAAGATGTTATTCATGCACTTTACTAGAATTTGCTGAACAAATTCCTTGTGGACACATAAAATTTCAGTGGTTCTTTAAAACAAATGGGTGAGGTTGGCAGGGACATTGTTAAACTTTAGAGTTTTGAACTTTTGAAATAGGGCCACCCAAAATGAATAAAGTATAGTACAAATGCTACTATTATTAATGCAGAAGAGTAATAGATATCTGGGGACAGACATTATAGCTTTAATTAAAAGAAATAGGCCTAAAACCATACCCTGCAAATTTCAAACCAGTATATCTAACTTGTATTCAGTGTAAGGGTTTTGAAAAGAATAATTACCAGCTTAACAAAATAGCTATTTTGGAATTTAATGTTATTGAATCAAGAATGTATGACTTTGTTAAAAGTAGCTGCTGCTTCCTAAATCTGGGTGCATTTCTGAGCAATTTTGTTCCTGCCATAGATCAAAGGACTGTCAATTCACACTTTGTACTTGCACTTGGCAAAGGCATTCAACAGTATTCCGTGTGTCAATATACATAATAAAATGTTAGCAGAGCTACACATTTAATAAAGTGGGTGAATGGCTGCCTGCAAGGAAGAAAATAATGCATGAAACTAGGAGGTAAAGTATCAAGAGACTGATACAATTGGGACACTGAAGGCCTCAGTACTAGGTTCTTCATTTTTTTATCTTTGTTGCTGACAAAACTGGAGAAGCATGTATATGTAGTTAAGTATGAAGACAGCAAAAAAGTATGAAGTATAATTTACTCAGTCTTACACCAAGAATACTAAATATAAGGAGTAGTTCTTTAGAAATGACTTGAATTTATATGTTTATGCATTGTATTATGAATTTCTATGTTTGCGTATTGTGGTACCACTCCTCAGAAGATTCACTGACTACATTAGAATAGAAACAAGTGCTAAAGCTGGTAGATAAAACTAAGGATTTGGTACAATTTTGATAGGGATGTCAAACATAACAGTAATTCATCTGCTGTTAAAATAATTTTGGTGGTTCATTTGGATGTTCGATCCTGCCACGCAATGTAAGTAAATCTGAAAAGATGTTAATTCACTAAAACAGTCTTACATGTGGTTCTGTTTGTTGTAGTTTTAGTTTTTTTATGTATGTGCTTGCTTGTTAACAGGGTAACTGCACTGGTCTGAAGAGCCCTCTGTTTCCAAAACACAGATGCTTCTGTTACTGACTGAAAGGTGGTATATAACTTGAGAAACTTTCCTGATAAAGAACAAGCAAAAATCTCTTACAGTTATTAGCCACTTGTTGATTGCACTGACCATAGAGCATAAGCAAGTCCAGAAGAGCAATTTGCTTGCAGTGAACTAGTTTAACTTTGAGCTCTGTCTGGGATGTGTGAAGTACAACAAATGACCTGAGTGTCCCACACAAATTGTCATGTCTTTGTTTTTACTGATTATGGTAAAGGGACCATTCATAGTCTGTCTTCTGTCATCAATTGCATCCAATTTCAGAGGACAAATTAGAGCACCTAATGCCCCGTTTAAATGTTTAAGTAGTTGGGGGTGGGGTTCTTTAGTTGTACTAGGTTTTGCAGGATTCAAAAGGGTAGTTTAGGGAAGCCCTGACCAAGGTAGGCATATTGTCTGGGTGTTTATGAAGGAAATTCTTACCCATACAGATTAATTTTGTGTAATGAAGATGACTTTGTTTCTTCTATAACTTCATTAAAACTGTGCCACAGAAGTCAACTAGTATAGAGGTAATTCATGATTCTGCAGAGCTGCTGTTTCCTGAACAGAGGTATGTACCTGGGAGGCACCAAGGCTGATGGGGGAGAAGGATGTGATGTTATTTTGGTTTTACATTTATTTTTATTGGCATTTGATTACCGAGAAAGTCCATTGGGCCAATTAAAGCCCATTTTCAGTGGAGGCCTGGGGAGAAAAGCTCCAGGTTTAAATAACAGAGAAAAACATTTTACAAATAGTAAATATACATTACAAATAAACATTTACAAATAAAATATAGATAAGAGTTGTACAATCACAGAAAATAATACAGAATAAAATATAAATTGCATAAGAATTATACATTGTAGATAAAGGTAATATTATAATATCAACAATGTTAATTTAAGTCAAGTACATGCCTTCAGAAACGCTAGCCAGGACTCTTGTTTAATGTATATTACAGATTGTGATCTCCAGGGTAAGCATACAGTTCAGGAGTTGATTATAGTGGGGAAGATGTAATGTATATGTAACTGTTAAGGTAGAATGCAATTTAACATGGGGTGAAAAGAGAAATTGGTGTTTATTAAGATTCAGAAGGAAAATTAAGTATTTTTGTGGGGGCTTCTGATGGATAGAAAGGAGCAGAAGGTATATTAAGTAATAGGAGAGGAAGGGTTTGGGCAGTTGCAAGTCCACTTAGAGTGGAGATGGTTTTGAAGAGCAGTTTTAAAATTGCAGGGGTTCTGTTGTAAGCGGATGTTTGTAGGCAGAATATTCCATTTTTAGCAATGATCCATGAGTATGGTAACTGTCCTGCAGGTAGTTTAGATTTATGAACTTGAAGTAGTTGTTGTTGTTCAGATTGCAAAGGCCTAGATGGGTTATAAGGGGTGAGTAGAGAGTTGAGTGCAGGGCAGTCTTGTGGTTTATAGATAAGTTTATAGGCAGTTGAGAGCTGGAGGAGTAATAGGTAGTGGGGTAGTTCTAGCCATTGTAATTGTTTAGGGCAGTACAATGTTGAGGTAGTTTAGGTTTATGCACTTGAAGTAGTTGTTGTTCAGATTGCAAGGGCCTAGATGGGTTATAAGGGGTGAGTAGAGAGTTGAGTGCAGGGCAGTCTTGTGGTTTATAGATAAGTTTATAGGCAGTTGAGAGCTGGAGGAGTAATAGGTAGTGGGGGAGTTCTAGCCATTGTAATTTTTAGGGCAGTACAATGGTGAGTATTATGATGGATATTTTTAGCAAAGTTAGCAATTTTATTGTAACAAGTTTCTAATTTGGATTGCAAGGAGCACTGTAAATTGGTAAGTAAAGGTGTGCCATAGGTTAGAGATGGTAATAGGTATGATATTGCTAGCATTTGTTTAATATGGAGGGAGAGGAACTTATTGTGTCTATAGAGCAACCCTAACTTTTTGTGGGTCTTACTAATATTGTTTTGGATATGCATCAATCATGACTCCTAACAATTTAGTGTGAGTTACTAGATTGATTTTTGTGGAGTTGAGGAAGAATATGTTGACTTCAGCTTTGTTTATAGGGGATTGTCTCTTAGGTGTGAAAATCGTAAGTTTTATTTTCTTGTCTTTTCCGGATTGACAGTGAGTTATAGTATGCAGCAGATATCAGATACTTGTAATATTACTAAAAGAAAAACTGCT
>NC_056733.1:1088188164-1088228164 GCF_019279795.1 Protopterus annectens | reverse complement strand
ATATCCCATACAGGGGTCTATATCACATCGTCAAACTTACAAAAGTTCAATTGTTGTAATATCAGACCCTAAAGTCTGAAACCCAACAAAACCGTAAAAACAGAACAGTGATTTTTTTTCCCAGGGAAAAAATCGCTGTTCCGTGACAAAAAAAAATTAAACTTAAACTTAAAGTGATTGGCTTCACCCCCACACCCCCAACGTGGGGAGCTGTGCCCCCCACACACCCCTACTTAAATATACCAACTCCAAGATCAAACCATAGTGGAGGAAATAGCAATGCCCTAATGGCCCACTGATTTTTTTCCCTGGGAAAAAAGTCGATGTGCCATGGCTTCACTATTTTCAACTTTTGGACTTTAGGGTTCGATATTACAACGTTCGAACTTGTTTTAGTTCGGCGTTGTAATATAGACTCCCCCCATGCAGACCCTCATAAATGAATGTTAAACAGAGAGGTCTTCCTGCAGATTGTCCATCAGTGGAGTAATCCCAGATTGCACTTTGTCTCCAATCATAACAGACAGCTCAGGCTGTTTTGTTCCAGGATTCTGTACCCAGAAGCTTGGAAAATGGATGCCACTTATTTTTCCTGAAAGGAGGAAATCCTCTACACATTCCTTATCCTACTTCTAATTCTCAATGTTCTTCTAAAAATCAACAAGAACAAGCCAAAAATCTTGCTGTGGACTCTCTTCTGGCCCAGCCAGCACTGGTTTCCCCTTATATTTCATCTGGCCCAGGATAATAATCACAAGTTACCTCAGAGTATAGAAATGCAAAAGGGCTCTCTTATTCATCCAAACCTTCAGACTTTGAATCTAACCCTCTGAATAATCAGATTTTAATTCATTTTAGACACCTATTCTCGGAGGATGTGTAATAGGTATTATAAGAGGCTAGAAAATCTGCTAAAAGAAAATCTTTTGTTTCTAAATGGAAGAGATTTTCAGTGAGGTGCCACGAGAAGAATTAGGACCATTATCAAAGTGGTATCCCCATCATTCCCTCTCTCATACTAGTGTGAGCTGCACAGTTCAGAACTGGCATATTTCATTAAAACATGTGTCTGCCATTTATGCATACCTTTTTTTTGATTCACCTTTGTCTTCACATTTTGAGGTCATTCAGTTTTCAGAATGCCCCCTTCCTCTCAGGTTCCCTAGAAAATTGATCCTTTCTCCTTGGAACCCAAGTTGTATTTTAAAAATGTTAACTCTGTCCATTTGAGCTAAATGCTTCCATGAGATTTTCTGCTTGGAAGATGGCCCTGCTAGTGGCTCTTACTTCTGTCCAAAGAGTTTCTGAACTGCAAACTGTCATGGCTTTTTCTGCCTTTATAATGTTTCATAATGGTAGAGTTACAATCAGGCCAAACCCATCTTTCATGCCTAAGGTAATCAATGCACTGTCTTTGAACAAGACTGTCAACCTCCCTCCCGTTTCCTTCCCCTCAAAACAGGTGAGAGAGAATTATGCTTTCTTTAGATGTTCACAGACAACTGAGATTTTATCTTAACAAGACTAAATATATCAGAAAGTCAGACCAGCTTTTCATTTCCTTTCAGGATAAGGAGGCGGGTCTTCCTGTTTCTAAACAGACAATTTCCAAATGGATTTCCTCTGTCATCTCCTTTTGCTTTTCCCTCCATGGTAAGAAGCTTCCGGGTTTGGATAAGACATGCTCTACCAGAGCTGTTGCTTCTTCTGGTGTCTTTTTCAAAGGTTTGCACTCCAGATTTGTTTTAGAAGCTGCTACTTTGTCTTCTGTACATACTTTTACTAGGCATTACAAGGTAGGTGCCTTTTCTAGAGCTAGGACTGGATTTGCTAGGTCCATCTTTCAAGGAATCTTTGATTCCAGCTCAAATCTGCATTCTTCCTTAGACACTGAAAACTTTGTGACTCAACCTTTTATAGCAAGAAATCTGGACAAAACCATAAATGAAAGTGGGACAAAGGCCCAGAAATAGGAACAATTTTTAAATACTGCTTTACAAACGTAGACAGTTGTTAGAATAAAAGGTTTTGCAATAGCATGAATTTTCTGAAGGATATGAACTCTGAGACTCAAATGTCTGTCATTATTTTATAACTTCAGTCTTTAATGATTTCCCGCAAATTTGCCAGAAAAAACCCAATTTTATGAAAAGCGGACCAGAAATATGAGGCCAAAATCTGGACATTCTGGGAAAATCTGTATAGTTGAGAGGTATATTGGGACTATTCCCACTTGTTAGTAATAGAGCAGTAATGATCGTTAGAAGAACATATAACAGTTGTGCAAGAACCTACCAACGCAGTACATGTCCAGCTGATAACTGTTGCAGTATTGCATCCCACCTTCTTTCTCCCATTTTTGTCCTTTTTTTTAGACCAAGGTGGTGTCCTTTCCATGTCTCTTCTAGCTGACATGTGCTCTTTGGTGGCCTCCCTTCTTTGTTTCCTTGCTTGCTTTCAGGATTGGGTCAAGAAAGTCCTGAGGTACTTTGCTCCCTTATGTCCCTTGTCTAACATATAGCCGTGGTACACTTTGGTCATACATTGGACATTTTTTGTGATTTTAGAATTTTATAATAGATTAGCTGCATTACTGTACAACTAGATAAAACAGCATCTAGCAGTAGATTGCTATGGCATTAAAAAGATGATATGTCTACTGAAGTTACAGTAATGCAGTACAGTCTTCATTTTTTTCTGTTGCAGATTGTTTCATATAGTTAAAGTACTGCAGCGTATTCAGAAACACAAAACAGATTGCTCAGTCCCATTTCTAGTGTTAATAGGGAATAATTAAAGACCTCTGTAGTGCTACAGTAGTGTACAAGCTCCAGCAAGCAGTGGTACTGTGGTCTGCTCAATGACACCACATGTGCATGTTCTTAAAAACAACACTGCCTCAACAAGGTGCAAAAGGTCCATATGTAAAGAAAGTAACATCGTAAATCCACTGAGAAGTGAGACTGAATCCAAAATTCGAATTTTATTGTAACAGATCAGTCAATAATTTACCTCGTTCATCCTAAAAAGTTCTTCATCAGAATGTTTTCATGCTTATATAACACTACACTAATCATGAACTGCATCACGTAAGTCATATGCTAACACCACTATAAAAATTAAAATCATTTGCAAGTTTCAGTAAGCAGATAGCATGCCACGTACTATCATCTTCAGCTCAGCAAAATTAATGAGAACTTGCAATTAAGGAGTTCATAATTAAAGGGTTTATAATCCAGAGTTCATTAGGTAGTATGTTTACCAACAGTTAGCTGGACGTAATCCAGAATGTCTCTGGTTTTCAGGCAGAGATACTACAGTTAATCAAGACCCTCTAGATTTACAGCCAATATGTTCGAGCTAGTACAAAACCAAATGGAGCAGCTTTATAAGTAAATAGTTACTGTATATAGCTACTGTTGGGTGTAGTAAGTTTTAGATTTCAGGCTAAAATTATTTTTTCTGAAGATAACCACATAGATATCCCACACAACAGTCTTTCTAAATTAGCACTTTATGCAGTCTGTACCCAGGAGTTCTAGCAGTTATGAGACCTTTTTTAGATGACTAAACAGCTCACTGTAATACTCATTAAACTATGTTAATACTTGATGTTGCAAGACAAAAGAGACCTAAAGCAGTATTTGGTAACAGCTAAGGAAGCAAGGTCATAACATCCCCAAGTTGTATGCTTTTTTCCAGGCTTGCTAATCTGGCTATTAGTGAACCAGATATCTTCTGTACTCGTAGGCTGTAACCTTCCAGAAAAAGTATAGGAAAAGGGGTGCTAAAGGATACATATAACACATAAATGTTGCTGTCATATGGATGAACATATCTCACAGTGAATCTAAGCAGGTAATGAAAATAAGGCCACAGAACCATTGGAAATATGTCAGCTGGACCATCAGATTCAAAGACGTGGATACAAAAATTTTAAGGGCTAGCAAGCAGACAACAAAACCAGTGCTAACAAAAAAATGGCAAGGTATGCAAAAGACACCCAGTAATGTCATCTTTTTTGTGGGATTTGACCAAATGAAGAAGGACAACTCAGCTGAACATTAGTGACATTATCACAATTTCTGAGAGATTGCTGATGGCATTGAAACATTACAACAGGAAACATTTACCGTGAACAATAAAAACAATAATGAATCAAAGTCATATTACCTAGTTCTAATGCAAGAGAAATTTTATAGCAACACCAGGAACAACTTACTTCAGGCATTACCGATATCAATGAATCAATCAGATTGGTCATGTATAAAAGTAAGTAAACGCATTATCAGCAGATTTTAATTAGAGCAGTTCATCAGACTCTGCACTTTAATCCTAGCAAACATATTTTTATGATAAATGCCACATTTATGAGGAGAGAGCATTGTAAAACCAAACTGTGGTCAGGTGGATTATCTGATGTTTATGCTTAGACAGATGTAAAAAAAGACCTATGCAGAGTAATGAAAACTGAATAATTTTTGCTTGGTAAAGAATTTAAAGAAGAGCTTGATATTTTAATAAAAGGCTATTTTCCATACTCTTCACATGTTTTGGAATATAAACTTTAAGGAGGTAAACAGAAACTGACCAATCCTAGCTCAGGGTGCAAGTATCCAACACAAGGCAGCTACTACACCAACAAATAAGCATGAAGTGCACTAAAGTGAAATTTGGATATATCTGTGTCTAGATGATTAATCGAAGTTGAAAAGCAAGAAGAATAGATATGTATCTGCATTACAGACTATAAAGCTTTTAAATAATTACTTACTATTTGACATGAGTTATTAAATGAAAGTATAATTAGTAATACTGTACAGAAGATCCTAAGAAAAATGTGTGCAGCCATTAAAACAGTTCTACGTACAACACAAATCACCATATACCTAGATTTCATAGACAGTCTTTTTCACCATGCTTAGATAACTTCTAATGCATCATACAAACACATACTATGCAATTCAACTGTTTTTTTTTTCCTAAATGCACACAGCCTGGGAAACAGTACTATAGCATTTCCTTATGGTTACAAACACTTATCCTGCATGTGCCTACCTTTTCTGAACCCTGACTAAAATCATATATTGCAAATGAATTTAAAAAATTAAAACCAAAATGTATATAAAAGTGTCACTGCCATAAATCAATAACATTTTGCACTTTCATCTTTAATACTTAAGAATTTAGATGATGATTTAAGCATTAAAGATGAGGGCACTAAAACTTACTGAATCAGATGTTCTTTTCATTCTTCCTCACTTATGGTTTACGGACCCTATTCGGCTGCATGCTTCAGACTTCGGATCCAACTCTTGAGCTCCTGCTCTACCCATAATGCCCCACTTCATCCATATCGCTTCCGATCTCATTTGCCTCCTTCGTGAACAGACACAGGCACCACTCTCAAGCATATTTTCTGGTATTGTGAGTTTCTTAATCAAAAAATTTCTCAATAGAAAATTATCTATGTTAAGTTGTCAATCTTGCCGTCATTCTTGCTGGATGGGTTCGGAGCCGATCCTCGGCTCCGACTCGGCCAATACTAAAGCTCGAGAGCTATTTCCACCGGCTCGAGGCTCCCCTATATCCCACAATGCTAGGCAGTAAATACACAGATCTTGTTTGTCGCTTTAGCTACAAGGTGCTTGTTTCTACCGGCTCTGCAGGTTAGTGACTTTTTATAGTTCTAAAACTTCAAAACCTCTTATTTTTTTCTTAGAATAGTTTTCTTTACAGTTTATTAGTTAACTATCCCTAGTCTCCTTCGGGTTCCCCTAATTGTTTTTCCCGTTTATCCCCTGTTAATTTTCTTAGGCCTTCGGACCCTCCTCCCTTCCCCTTAGTCATACTTATTGTGGGAGTGGTTGGATTTTTTTTCCCCTTTCTTAACAGGTGTGTCTGTGTTTCACAGTTTTTGTTCGGGATGTCTAAAGACTCTAAGGTCTCAGGCTTTAAGAAGTTTGACTCGTGCTGTCAGAAAATGTCTCTGACAGACGGTCACACTTCTTGTGTATATTGCCTGGGACCTTTGCACCTGCAGGACTCTTGTTCTGTCTGCCACGCTTTCAGTCCAAGAGTCCTGCAGGAATGCAAAAATAAATTGATACTGCGAGGCTTATTAAAGCCTGAAGGCTCCCTGACCCAGACCATGTCAGGAAAACCTTCCAAGCCTTCCAAGGCGTCGGCTCCAGCTTCGGAGCCGTCCGCTGGTGGCTCTAAGGCTTCTTCGACATCGACTCCATCTGGAGCCGATGTCTCTAAGACAAAAGCGGTAACCTCGGCTCCGGCTGGAGCCGAGAGGTCCAAGACTCAGACGGCTCCGATAGTTTTGTCGAAGCCATCTACTAGAAAGAGATCTAGATCCCCATCCATTGGCTCTATCCACTCGGCCCCAGGATCTCCACTATTATCAGAGAGGAGCCATAGGTCCCACTCCTCTCGGTCCTCCAGACTGTCCGACCATGATTTAGAGAGGGTGGTGAGCAGACTTCTCAAGTCCCAGGCACTAGCCCAAATACTGCATAGTCCTACCCAATGGTCAGTGGCTATACCCATCCCTTCCTCAGTTCCTCCTCCGATTCCCATGAGTTCGGAGCCAGAGCTTCTCAGAGCCATGACTGTCGGTGCGTCGAAGCGGATACTTCCACTTTCGGCTCCGTCATCGGCTCCGATCTCCTCCTTGGAGGGATCTGGGCGCCGGGCTTCCCTCGTCAGCTCCGAGGGGGGCGAGTGGCATCGGACCCTTGTCTGAGCCCGTTCTCCCTCTCGGAGCCTCAGTGCTGGTGAGCTCGGCCCCATCGGCCTCGGAGCCGTCCCTTTTGGTGCTGGGAGGAGTCCTCGTCTCTTCAGAGCGGGGATCTTCGGCCCCGCCTGATTGGGGTGCCTTCGAGGTCATGCGGAGCGTGCTAGACCCAGTGTCTGCTCCATGGTTGGCTCCCTCAGCTCCTTCCTCTACAGTGCCTGCGATGGTCTCTACCCACCCTCTCGTCCCAGACCGTAGAGAGCCAATGTCTCAAGTTTCCCCACTGGGAATATTCTCCTCTTCCGAGGCTTCTCCTGATCCTTCAGGGGAACCCCTCTGTAGTAAGTTTTAGATTTCAGGCTAAAATAATTTTTTCTGAAGATAACCACATAGATATCCCACACAACAGTCTTTCTAAATTGGCACTTTATGCAGTCTGTACCCAGGAGTTCTAGCAGTTATGAGACCTTTTTTTAGAGGGCTAAACAGCTCACTGTAATACTCATTAAACTATGTTAATACTTGATGTTGTAAGACAAAAGAGACCTAAAGCAGTATTTGGTAACAGCTATGGAAGCAGGGTCATAACATCCCCAAGTTGTATGCTTTCTTCCAGGCTTGCTAATCTGTCTATTAGTGAACCAGATGTCTTCTGTACTTGTAGGCTGTAACCTTCCAGAAAAAGTATAGGAAAAGGGGTGCTAAAGGATACATATAACACATAAATTTTGCTGTCATATGGATGAACATATCTCACAGTGAATCTAAGCAGGTAATGAAAATAAGGCCACAGAACCATTGGAAATATGTCAGCTGGACCATCAGATTCAAAGAAGTGGATACAAAAATTTTAAGGGCTAGCAAGCAGACCACAAAACCAGTACTAACAAAAAAATGGCAAGGTATGCAAAAGAGACCCAGTAATGTCATCTTTTTTGTGGGATTTGACCAAATGAAGAAGGACAACTCAGCTGAACATTAGTGACATTATCACAATTTCTGAGAGATTGCTGATGGCATTGAAACATTACAACAGGAAAAATTTACTGTGAACAATAAAAACAATAATGAATCAAAGTCATATTACCTAGTTCTAATGCAAGAGAAATTGTATAGCAACACCAGGAACAACTTACTTCAGGCATTACCGATATCAATGAATCAATCAGATTGGTCATGTATAAAAGTAAGTAAACGTGTATCAGCAGATTTTAATTAGAGCAGTTCATCAGACTCTGCACGTTAATCCTTGCAAACATATTTTTATGATAAATGCCATATTTATGAGGAGAGAGCATTGTAAAACCAAACTGTGGTCAGGTGGATTATCTGATGTTTATGTTTAGACAGATGTAAAAAAAGACCTATGCAGAATAATGAAAACTGAATAATTTTTGCTTGGTAAAGAATTTAAAGAAGAGCTTGATATTTTAATAAAAGGCTATTTTCCATACTCTTCACATGTTTTGGAATATAAACTTTAAGGAGGTAAACAGAAACTGACCAATCCTAGCTCAGGGTGCAAGTATCCAACACAAGGCAGCTACTACACCAACAAATAAGCATGAAGTGCACTAAAGTGAAATTTGGATATATCTGAGTCCAGATGATTAATTGAAGTTGAAAAGCAAGGAGAATAGATATGTATCTGCATTACAGACTATAAAGCTTTAAAATAATTACTTACTATTTGACATGAGTTATTAAATGAAAGTATAATTAGTAATACTGTACAGAAGATCCTAAGAAAAATGTGTGCAGCCATTATAACAGTTCTACGTACAGCACAAATCACCATATACCTAGATTTCATAGACAGTCTTTTTCACCATGCTTAGATAACTTCTAATGCATCATACAAACACATACTATGCAATTCAACTGTTTTTTTTTTTCCTAAATGCACACAGCCTGGGAAACAGTACTATAGCATTTCCTTATGGTTACAAACATTTATCCTGCATGTGCCTACCTTTTCTGAACCCTGACTAAAATCATATATTGCAAATGAATTTAAAAAATTAAAACCAAAATGTATATAAAAGTGTCACTGCCATAAATCAATAACATTTAGCACTTTCATCTTTAATACTTAAGAATTTAGATGATGATTTAAGCATTAAAGATGAGGGTACTAAAACTTACTGAATGAGATGTTCTTTTCATTCTTCCTCACTTATGGTTTACGGACCCTATTCGGCTGCATGCTTCAGACTTCAGATCCAACTTTCGAGCTCCTGCTCTACCCATAATACCCCACTTCATATCGCTTCCGATCTCGTTTGCCTCCTTCGTGAACAGACACAGGCACCACTCTCAAGCATATTTTCTGGTATTGTGAGTTTCTTAATCAAAACATTTCTCAATAGAAAATTATCTTTTTTCTTCCTCCATCTAGTTTTTCCACTGATCACCAGGGTTCTCTCTCGCTCTCTTAGCCTTAATTCCATACTTTTCATAGTACTCTCTTTTCTGTACCATTGTTGGTAGTGTTTTCTCTCTTAACCTCTCTTTTGGGGTAGTCTTTTCTACCATAGTTGGTAGTTTTCCTTTCTTTGCCTTTATTATAAAAAAATCTTGTATGACCTGTAGGTTTCTTCTCTTTTCCCAATGTCAGACAAACCCACAGGTTTTAAAAAATGCACTTCTTGTCGGCATAAGATCCCCAGTTCGGATGCCCACAAGGAGTGCATTTATTGCCAAAGAGCTGGACACGGACACGTTGTGCAGTATATGCACCACTTTTAATATGAGAGCCCTGGCAGACAGAAGATATAAACTTATTTTAAGGGGTCTTCTTCCCTCTTCTTCCACTCCAGGGGCTCAAACTCCCTCCAAGCATGGTAAATCTGCTCCTTTGGAGCACAAAACGCCTTCTCCCTTGATGTCCCCCCAGGTCTTCATCGGAGCTACTGAAAAAAATAGGAAAATCTCGGCTCCAACCACTCTGGATCCAAAGAGTTTTCAACTTTCATATCCTAAGGCTTCAGTTTCGATAGTTATTACAATCAGTTCAACAGCTCCCCCCTCAGATCCTAAGTCCTCGGATCCAAAGCCAGGTACTTCTTTTCAGAGTACTACCCTACCCACAAATATATTAAGAAGCCAATTTCACCCACCCTGCCTGCTCAGCATCTCCAGACACAATAGAAGCATTCCAGGCCTCCATCCACCTCTTCCTCTAAGTTCTCCAGAGTCTTGTCAGAAGCATATATGGATAGGATGATGCAAAAGTTTCTCAGAGCTCAGATCCAAATGGAGCTCTAACAAGCTTCATCCCCTCTCTGTTGAAAAGAGAGGGATTTAAGGAATGGGTGGTGAAGATTATTCAGGAACTATTAGAGTGCATAGAATTTCTTCTGAAAATATAGCTAGGGAGTAGATAAAATTAAGGTGGAGTTTAAAAATAGGGTGGAAATAAAAAAGGGTGCTATGGTTAAGAAGTAACAAGAATTATTTAGAGGGACCTACAAATGTTAAAGTCTTACAGAATAGAGGGAATCTCACAGAACAAGAAGAGGATCAACTGCAGAAAGCATAAAATAAGGAATTATCTTGATAATATGCATGAGTTTAGAAAGATTGCTGTTAAGCAACTACTTTTTGATAATAACAATAGAGCACAAAAACTTTTAGCACAATGACTCAGGCAGCAGAAAGTAGAAGGGGCGGTCACCAGGCTTCGGGAGACTATAACACGGAAGCTAACTAAGAGATCCTGTAGAGGCATTAGAAATATTTCAGAAATTTTTTGAAAGTCTGTATAAAGCAGAGAAATATGGAAATCGAGAAAAGATACAAATGGAAATGTTCATGGAAGAATTACATATGTCAACGTTAGAGGTAGGTGAGGTTAAATTACTAACGGTTAGGATAGGAGGAGATGAGGTAAAAATTGTGATGCATAATCAATCTACAGGAAAGTCCTCAGGAATAGATGTATTCCTGTGGTAGTTTGGAAGCTAGGAGGGAAAAACTGATAAAGATCTGGAAGGTTTTGTTTAACAGTATGTTAAGAAGAGGAGAAGTACCAACATCCTGGAAGAAAGCAGTGGTAGCTGTAATACCTAAAGAAGGCAAAGATCCATCAGACCCAGCTTCATACAGGCCCATTTCAATACTGAACCATGATTATAAAGTGTTCATGTCTATAATGGCTAAAAGAATGGCAAAAGTAATGCCAAAATTGACAGATATGGATTAATGTGGGTTTGTGGAGGGGAGGCAAACATTTGACAACATTAATAGAACACTGATGATCCAGAGGGAAGCAGAATGTAAGAAAATATCATTGTTGCTGGTGGGTCTTAATGCAGAAAAAGCATTTGACAGAGTAAGCTAGAACTTTATGAACAGGGAAATGGAAGCATTTGCATTTCCTGAAAATAATACAAGGTTGATTAGGAGGATATACGAGGGATTGGAGGCAAAAGTTAAAGTGGGTGGTGTCCTCTTTAATGATTTTTGCTTGAGCAGGGGAACCAGACAGGGGTGTCCTCTTTCCCCTTTGTTATTTGCATTATGCAATGAGAAAGGCACCATCTTTTGACTTAGCTTTTCTGCCCTGCTTCGTAGGAATCCCCAGTAGTGTGCTCGCATTCCCCTCAGCAAAAGTTACATCCTGTGTCTTGGCTAATCTCCAGTCAACCCAAGGCTGTCTCGTTTCCCTGCACTGTGAGACCCTGCATCGGTGGAACACTAAAGTGCTTTCAGCTACACTAGTTCCCCTCAGCACGTTGCCCTGCACTGTGAGACCCTGCGTCGGTGGAACACTAAAGAGCTTTCGGCTACACTAGTTCCCCTCAGCAAAAGTTAAACCTGTGTCTTGGCCAACCTCCAGTCAACCCAAGGCTGTCTCATTGCCCTGCACTGTGAGACCCTGCATCGGTGGAACACTAAAGTGCTTTCAGCTACACTAGTGTATGTTAGAGTTGTATTTAATCTATCCTCCAAACTGAAGGCTATTTCCCCTTTCACTGTACCTGTGCACATTACTGGTCCCTCCCCCATTTCTCTCTTCCTATAGTACTCCTAGGTCAATTACTTAAAACTATTTTCTCATGGAAAAAGTTTGCCTATGTACCTGCAGCTCATACTTCTTTAGTTTTTCCCTGCAGAAGTGGTGGTCTTTTTCACCACTCTGTACTAGATTATTAGCATAACATTTGTAGTTATTAAGAAAATACTGCACCACACAGACCTGGAATTAACTTAGCTTGGTTTTCCTGTTTTCTTTTTAGCAGCTGGCTTAGTCTATTTTTTTTTACTCTCAATCTTGCATTACTTTGTGTCTCCCTCCTCCCCCCACCTTGAACCTGCACACCTCCCCTCCCACTCCTGCTTAATTACACAGGTATCAAAAAGCCTGATGTAGAAAGCACCGTCTTTTGACTTAGCTTTTCTGCCTTGCTTCATAGGAATCCCCAGTAGTGTGCTTACATGTAAGTAGCCCACTGCCCTCTAGGTGGCTTCATACTATTAGTGCATCCAGGTGCCCCACCTGCCCATTACGTGGCTCCATACTATTAGCTTTAGGGTCTCTAAATCCCTTTACCTACTCTTCATCAAATCCCCCTAACACAGTTCTTAGTCATCTCTTTATTATTGTTCTCTCTCGCACTGTGGTCCCAGTATAACCATACAAATATTTCCTTATATCACTCTGCTATAATCCCACTTCTATCTTTTTTTAAGCCTCATACCTTCTTATATACCTCAACACACTTACCTTTAGACTTCAGCACTCCAATGATTGATTGTTTTCCTTGATCCTCTTCTTCTTTTGGCTCTACTCGCTTCGTTCGCCCTGTGGGCTCACTCCGCTCCCCTACCCTGCCCCCAATTACCACCCGCCCCTAGTTGTCCTACACTTATTATCATCTTGCCACTCCCCCTCATCTGATACCACTCCCCCTCATCTGATACCACTCCCACTCATCAGGATCAATCAGCATTAATCAATCATTTACAGGACCCAGCCCTATTACTCAAACTCTCTCCAGTCTCTCACTATATGCTAATTAAAAACACCCCAACTCTATTTTAAACAAGCATTACTCAAATACCCCTACAATGCCTCCACATACTTTTAACAAATCTTCAAACTCTAATCCTATTTACTGCCTAATACCCCCACTTATAATTCTCTATCTTCTCACAGCCTATGAATACCAACACCTTCCTGGCACCCACTACCCTAGAACCAAAACCAGTACTACTAATCAGCCACATAATTCTAACCAACCACTACCCCACCTCTCATCAAACTCTTCTAACGCAAAAACTCAACATCCCATTCGTGCTTCATATATTAATCCTAGAACTAAATACTACCACAAACTCTTATTAAAACTCAAGAAACTTGCTATTAGAATGCTACCTAATCTCATAGTGGATGGTGACATCCACCCTAACCCAGGCTCAACCCCACCTGTTATTATCAGCCCCACAAATAACACCCGTACTAGCCTACAAAACTCAAGTAATGCCCCCAACTCACTCCTAGTGTGTCACCTAAACATTAGAAGTATAAACAAGAAAATTCACTACTTACATGCCCTCCTGGATGTCCACTCCCCTGATATACTATGCCTTACTGAGACCTAGCTCAAGCCTACTACCATTGATAATGAGATTATACCCCCAGGGTACAATATATTAAGACTTGATCGCATCTCTAAGAAAGGGGGGGGATAGCCATATTGTATAAATCCACTCTGGAAGTATCCAGAACTATTAACCCAAATGCCTAGTTTACTAGCAATGCAGAAATACTCATCACAAAGGTCCAACTCAACAAATGCAAATCTATAAACATTGTCTGTATCTATATTCCCCCAGGTGACAACACAACCTTGGAGGGTATCCTCCAATGGCTCTCCACTAACTGCCCCCAGGAAACTATTATTCTCGGGGATGTTAATATCGACTGGAATACTTGCTCTTCACACTTCTCCTCCACCCATATAAATTTGCATGGCTTTTCCCAGATGATATCTTCCCCAACCAGAATCAATAAGCCTAGCAAAAAGGAAAGTATCCTAGACTGGATATTAATAAACAACCTACCCCTGATATATAAAACAAGCACCCTACCTGAGGACATTAGTGATCACTTCCTGACCTATATAATCAGAAAAAGAAATTACATCCATCAACAATCTTCCTTTAAAACCATTAGAAGTTGTAAGAATTTATTCAGACTAAATTTCAGAATGAACTTAACACATGTGACTGGTCCAACCTATGGCTACTTCCACTAGATGAAGCGGTCTCATACTTTAACTCTACATTTCTTGCTATCCTGGATAACCATGCTCCCCCACGCACTATCAGAACGGATAACAAAGTAGCACTATGGCTGTCCAATGATACAAGACAAAAAATTATTAGCAGAAACAAAGCGTAGACCTCCTGGAGAACCACTAAATCCCCAAAAGACTACCTTATATATAAACAGCTGAGAAATAATACAAAGAAGTCTATTATGCTAGACAAAAATAATTACTACTGTAATCTGCAACAAAAGCACCAAAATCAACCACAAAAATTCTGGTCAGGCATAAACAAACTTCTCCACCCAGGCCAATCAACTACCCCTACCCCCTTAACTACACTCCAACAACCTCCTAAAGTTGTTGGTAACACCTTTAATGCTTTCTTCACAGAAACTGTGCAATCCCTAGCCAGTAAGCTATCTCCCTATACCCCAAGTACCACCAACCCCACACCTGATAATAAGATCCCCTTTAAGCTTGATCCAGTACCAACATCTTTTATTAAGTCCCTACTTAAAAAACTGAAACCCACCACCCTTTCAGCAGACCTACTACCTGCAGAATATCTCCAAAAAGCCGCTAATGAAATAACATACCCCATATCAATTTTAATCAATAGAACTATCCATGAAGCCTATATCCCTCTGGAAAATCTCCCACATTGTTCCTCTTCATAAAGGGGGGGATTCCACTGAACTTTCAAATTATAGGCCTATAGCCATTCTGTCTCCCTTGGCTAAAATAATGGAAAAATTTATCCACAAGCAATTTCTTGCCTATCTGAATCAAAACACTCTCCTATCCCCCTCCCAGCATGGATTTAGACCTTGCCATAGTACCTCAGCCCTTCTCTCCTTCTCCCATACAATAAATCAAAACCATAATGACAACAAGCTCTCCTCAGCCCTCTTCCTTGACCTATCCAAGGCATTTGATATGGTAAATCACCAGCTACTCTTAAACACATTAAAATCACTCTCCATAGATAACCTAGCAATTACCTGGTTTCAATCTTACCTAAGTGACAGACAACAAGCTGTACTATGGAAGAATAACCTATCGTCCCTTTTACCAGTCACCCTTGGAGTCCCACAGGGATCTATATTAGGTCCCCTCCTATTCTCCATATTCATTAATGACCTGTACAAATTCATCCCTGATGCAACTTGTATTCAGTATGCAGATAACTCAACCCTAATCTGCTCTGCCACCTCCCCCACAGATTTACAATCCTTGTCCCAAAACACTTTCAACAAAGTAGAGAACTGGCTCACTGGTTGCCAACTACTATTAAACCCAAATAAAACCAAACTATTACTCTTCTCCCCCACTCACAAGGTCCCCTCACCACCTCTCACCATAATATCTAACAATGGTACTGTAATTTCCCCAGAACCTAGTACTAAACTACTGGGAGTGATCATCGACAACAACCTCAAGTTTGATGCTCACATAGACAAAACTATTAAAACAGCTAATAACAAATTAGGCACTTTATACAGAATTAAACCATTCCTAACCCCATCTGCTAGAGTTGTTATTGCCTATACACATCTGTTATCAACCCTTCTTTATGCCTCACCCATCTTCATAAACCTAAGCAAATCAAACCTCAATAAATTTACTAGGTGCTACAATAACATTGCCAGATTTGCCACAGGATCAGCTTATAGAACCCATCACTGCCTTAACCTTCAATTGTTAGACTGGCTTGAACTACCGTATCAACTACAATATAACCAACTAATAGTTGTTCACAAAATCCTCTACCAACCAGACAGTACACCCATACTGAAAAATATTATTACCCCCTACAGTAACCTAAAATCCCTTTGCTCTTCCAAAAAATTGCTAGTGCAAACTGTTAAAACCAAAGATTCAGCTGATGAATCACTATTCTCCAACTCTGCCAGTAAAAACTGGAACCTACTTCCTGCTGAACTCACCACTGACCCCTCCTTATCCCAATTCAAAACATCCCTTAGGAAATACCTAAAAATGGCTTTGTCCCTGTACAAACCCTGACTAACCCCACTCAAACATAATTCATAAATGAGAACCTCACTACAAGAATAAAACTCTGACTCTCTGTTTAAAATTATGTGTATCACCCACCTACTGGAAAGATTTAAAGTTAACACTACACCATGTATGATAACCACCTTAATATGTGTGTGTTTTCCTTTTTCAAATGAAAGTTTTAACTATTTCTTTCTCAGCCACTTGCTTCCAACCTTTGCTGTGTGTATGTGAGAAAAACCTGTGTACCTGTGTGTACATATTGTTAAACAAGTCTGTTTTGTGATAACTCACTGTAGTAATTTCACTGTATTAATGCTTGTTTTTGTACATTTGGAGCTTTTCTCCCTGGGCCTCGACTGAAAATGGACCTGTATCCAGTCAGACTTTCCCGGTTAACAAATGTAAAATAAAATAAAATAAATAAATAAAAATAAAATGTTTAGAAGGACTGGCAAATAAAATAAAGGACTCAGAAATTCAAGGATATAATTGGTATGGTAGTCGAGAAAAGTGAGCTCTATTTGCAGATGACAGTATTTTATACCTGACAAAACCAGAAAGAGACATTACAGTGTTGTGGAGCATTTTGAAACAGTTTCAAATGTTTTCAGGATACAAAATTAATGAAGATAAAACAAAGGCAATAGTGTTAAATTATTTACCCACACACAAATTGGTTTAGCAATATCCATATTGATGGGGGCATGATAAAATGAAGTGGTTAGGAGTATGGATTAAAATTTATTCTGATGTGGCAGCTAAGGATATGTGGGAAGAGAGTAAACAAAAGATAATACAAAAACTGAGAAAATGGAAGCTTTGTTATATGGATATGGATAGTAAGATACAAGCAGTCAAAATGTTTTTAGTCCCTTTAGTCTTATGCACAGGTCAGGCATATTTTTATCAACCCGAGGAGAGCTGAAGGACTTTTTCTGGGAAGGAAAATGACAAGAGTCTAATGGGATACACTGATTCTTCCAGTAGAATAGGCTGGATTGGGATTACCCAATTTGAAGGGGTATTTCATAGTTACACAGTTAAGCCTCCTATACATAGCACAAGCAGAAAAAAAGAAGTTATGTCTTATCATAACATTCCATCTGTGTTGTCGATATTCACATATCCTTGACAGTGGGTTTGGTTCCAAATCCTCGGAAATGACTCAGCCATTATTCCAGCTGATGCATACCAAAAACTTTCAAGCTCAGCTCTACCCATAATGCTCCTCACCAGATTACCTCAGATTGAGTTTGCATAAAACAGGGACAGATAAGCACCACAATAAAATAGAAAGGAATGAGAGACTATCTACATCCACCAAAGAGGACCTCTGTCACTGAGGAATCCGATCCACCCTAAGAAACCGTAGGATAGGGTGAAGGAGGGCAGGTATGTCAAGGAAATGCGAAGACTGACAATGCAGATCAAAAGTTCTGGTAAGACATAACTTTTTTATCTGATGTTGTCAATCTTTACATAGTCCTTGACAGTGGGACAGAGTCTTGGGAGGTCTCACGGAAGAATATTCCAGAGGACCATCTAGCAGAAAGATGCCCTTCCCGCAGAGACCAGTTTGTAATAAGTAATAAAGGTATGTGGAGAAGCCCAAGTAGCCGCTGCACAAATATCATCTTAAGGAAACTGGAATGAACACTGCCTATGTAGCCAATGCTCTGGTGGAGTGTGCCCTTACAGGACTGGACTTTTTAGTGATAAATTGCTTTTGTTATAGACAAAGATAATACAGTCCTTAATCCACTTAGCTAGGGTAACTTTGAACACTGGTTTCCCTTTTGCTACTGAAGAAAAGGAAACAAACAATTGGTCTGATTTTATGAACTCTCTTGTCCTGTGTAAAAATAGAAGCGGAGTTGTCTATGTACATCTGATAAATAGAGATAATATTCACCTTTGTTAGTATAATTGGGGAAGAAAACTGGAAGTTGAATAGTCTGGTTAAGGTTGGATTCAGAAACTACCTTAGGCAGAAAAAAGGATTAGTTCTCAAGGAAACCCTGTCTTTATGAAAAATTATATAAGGAGGTTTACAGGATAAAGCTTGAATCTCTGAAATTTTTCTGGCTGAAGTGACAGCCACTACAAACAATGTTTTCCAAGAGAGGAATTCTAGATTGCATTTGTCTGAAGGTTCAAAGGGGGGAAAAACTAGGGATTGAAGAACTAAATTTAGGTCCCAAGGTGCCAATGGTGTCTTATATAGGGTCTGAGCATCATGGATCCCTTCAAAAAAGCTTTGCAAAGTTTATAGGACATCAAAGACGAGCCAGTCAGACCCAAGTGAAAACTGGACATCGCAGCTAGATGCACTCAAATGGTAGATGCTGAAGCTCCTGCTTCAAAAAGTGATGTCAGTTTAGAACCTTATCAACTGAAGCTAAAAAGGATCAGTGTTAAATTTAGACATCCACAGGGAAAATTTGTGTCATTTTCTGAGGTACACTTTCTTGTGGAGGGTTTCTGACTAGCCAAAATGATTTGTTGAGCTGATGAACTAAGAAAGGGATGCCTGAGAATCATGGGAATTGGAGAAGCCGTGCGGTGAGCTTGAAGATCTGCAGATTCGGGTGAACCAATCCATCTGGGTGGGACAACAGGTTCGGAGTTGGATCCAGGTTTAAAGGTTTCCAAACTAGATGAGACCAAAGAAAGGGAAACCAGATTTGTCAAGGCCAGAACAGGGCAATGAGGATTATCTTGTTCTTTGATCTGATGGCTTTCTTTACAAATTGGGATACAAAAGGGATTGGGGGGAATGCATAAAGTAGACAGAGGGACAATTATGGAGAAGAGCATCTCTTGGTAACTCCCCTAGAGGGGCATCAAGGTGAAGTAGCTGCTGCACTTGTTGCTCAGAGGGGATGCAAATAGGTCACAGCAAGGCTGGCCCCATTGGTGAAATATCCTTTTCACCACAGATGGATTGAGAGACCACTCGTGAGGCATTAGAATACTTCTGCTTAATCTGTCCACAATAACATTGGAGCTCCCTGGAATGTGCATTGGGATAAGAAAGTGGTCAGATGAAATCACCCATTGCCAAACTCTGAGAGCTTCCCAACAGAGGGGGTAGGACCTGGTTCCTCCTTGTTTTTTGATGTATCAGACTACTGCCGTGTTGTCTGTTTGGATTGCAATCATCCCTGATGGGAGGGCTAGGTAGAATGCTTACAACACTAACAGCACTGCCCTCATCTCTAGAACAATGATATGCAAATTGAGTGTCAGAAGGAACCAAGTGCCTTGGACTGTCTTTCCCAGATAATGCCCCCCCATCTGAGATGTGTCCATGGTCACTTTGGCTTGGGGTTGAGAGGGGACAGAGGGACAGCCCATCAACATTTCATTAGTGTGAAGCCACCATTGAAGATCCTGCTTGCATCAGTTAGTAATTGTGATCAAATGAGATATTGGCTGGTCCAACATCGACCATCGAGACACTAGAAGCCACTGAAAGATTTGCATATAATATCTGGCTAATGGAACTAGAGTGATAGAAGCTGCCATAGACCCTTGGGCTTGTAGTAGAAGCATTGCTGGTACTTTGTTGTTGCGAACAATCTGTCTGACTTGACCTTTTATTCTTTGTAGTCTTTCTATGGGTAGGGATGCAATGCTCATGATTGTGTTTGAGGATTTGCATGTAATATCTGGCTAATGGAACTAGAATGATAGAAGCTGCCATAGACCCTTGGGCTTGTAGTAGAAGCCTTGCTGGTACTTTGTTGTTGCGAACAATCTGTCTGACTTGACCTTTTATTCTTTGTAGTCTTTCTATGGGTAGGGATGCAATGCTTATGACTGTGTTTGAGGATTTGCATGTTATATCTGGCTAATGGAACTGGAATTATAGAAGTTGCCATAGACCCTTGGGCTTGTAGTAGAAGCCTTGCTGGTAATTTGTTGTTGCGAACAATCTGGCTGACTTGACCTTTTATTCTTTGTAGTCTTTCTATGGGTAGGGATGCAATGCTTGTGATTGTGTTTATCCTTGCTGCAATGAACTCTAACCGTTGACATGGCTCCAACTTAGACTTTTGGTAGTTTACAGTAATGCCTAGATCAGAACAGAGCTGGAGAGTGTAATCTCGAGCCTCCTCGAGGAGACCCCTGGTGGAAGCAGTAAGGAGCCAGTCGTCAAGATATAGAAACACTCGGAATCCTTGCAGTCTGAGATGAGATACAACCATTGCCATGTATTTGGTGAACACCTTGGGGCTGTGGTTAGACCAAAGGGCAGTGCTCTGAACTGATAGTGACCGGCTCCCAGCCGGAAGCATAGAATTTATCAACCAGTGTGCTATGACTGGGTAAAAAGATGCCACTCCCCACAAGAGGGGAAAACATACTGACCTCCTCCAGCACCTCTCCCTAACCTGTCTAGAAGGCACACTGGTAAATGTAAAGGAGTCGAAACACCATTATAACCAATCTCACTAGATATACCAATCGATCACAACCATGGCTGCCCAGAAAACACAGAAAAAAGTGTTAAAGCAAATTTAAAATCACTCAAACCGCCTGGAAACCCTTGGGAAACACCCCTGAGGGGGGACTCAGCTCCAGACCCACCCATCCTTTATACACGAGAACTATGAACAGGTTCTTAAAATGTAAGACTCAGTAATAAAGACAAGAGAAAGACCCAATCCCAAGAGGTATTCCTCCTGACTGGAGACCCCAGTCTGCAACAACAAATAATAACTTACAAAAAGGCATACATGATAGAGCAAAATCCCAAAAGAGGGGTTGGCATCTCTGATCACAGGGACTAAAGGATAATCCAGAATAAAACTAAGGAGGATCTAATCACAGGAAGTGGTAAACAGGGAACTATGATAATCACACAATGACGAGAATAATCACCCAGGGACCTGTAAACCCCTGTAGCTGACCCCAGCAATAAACAAACAATACACAATCACCGAGCAGATCACAAAGCCACAGTCCTCACTGACAGGTTCAGCAAATTCTCTCCCTTGGGATGGTCTAATTAGGGCAAATAACATAAAAATAAGAGAAGATCAGAGTAGAACCAATAGGCTGCTCAAAAGAGAACAGGCGCAAGCAAAAGCACCAATATTTAAAGACCCCATAGTGAAACGGCAGCCCCCATGGGATCCAAGAAGAAATGTGGTAAAAGCAAAGTAACTCCCTAATCACCTTAAACTACAGGATATGAAATTCAAAGAGTGGCGTGACCCCTTCCCACCAAAGGCGCCAAAGGTATCCCAGCAGATGGATCCCTCAACTATCAAATCAGCAAGCCTGACTACTCAGGTCTGCATGGAAAACATCACCATCAATCAGTTATAACGGGTCTCATCGGGAGATCCTGACACTGGAACCTACCCAGTTAAAACAAGTTACTGATCACCTACCTGCCTTGGAAAACCTGGCTTTCACACTCCTTTGACCTGGTAGACCAAGGCCATTGATCACTGAAGGTGGTCCACAAATTATATAGATAAAGACACTTCGACATAATACCCACCTGGCAGCGGTTTTAAGCCCACCAGTGAAAGAATCATCATGTGAGTCACTAGATGGGTTGCAAAGGACCTCAACCTTAAATATCACACCCCTATACCCACTTTGGGTTGCATTATAGACTCTTACCAGTTCCATATGGCGCCCTACAAGGCTCAAGATGGGACCTCTCTTGATTTTATCAGATATTTCTCACAGGCTGGCTGACAGGCGCCATGTTCGACTCTAAATTACCTGGCAGGTTATGCCCAATAAAAGGGCCTCTGATAGTCCACTTCCCTATGTACCTTAGAGGGTTGCCTCAAACTATGATGCACTAAAAACATGAAGTTAAAAGAAACTCCCCCTCTAGACAATGGCCCACCGCCTCCCTCACCATCGTAAAAAGGCTCGAACTAGGAAGGAAATCTTGTTGGGGGGCCTGGGCCTTCTCAGAGGAAAAATCCAATCCCATCGAAATGTCAACCGAGAGATTCTGAAATGCTGGGCGGCAAAATTAAATAGAATCACCTGATCAACATCGACACAACCAGAGGCCTCAGGGAAAAGAATAAATATAGCCCATGAACAGGCACAGTCCCTCAAAGCTAAATTCTAAAGGATGTATATAAAAACCCAATGAGATTGTGGTGGCTCTACCTCAATCAACACATGTCAAAGAGGCCATTACAGAGGCAGAGTACACTAATTGAAAAAAGGGCACCAGCTCTACTATCATTTAAAATGGGTGGCTAAAGCATCTGGCCCCTCTGGCTAGGGCACATTCACATCCAGGGGTGGAATATATGCAAGATTCACTCATAGAACCTATATCTTCTGGACCTTTTGTCCATTTTATGTAGAGCACATCCAATTGCCTTTTCCCAAAAACAGAAGGATAGACTGAACCGTGACCATCTGAAGTTTGGTCTGTCGAACTGATCTGTTCAGCCTGTTGAGATCCGAGACTGGTCTCCAGTCCCCAGTCTTCTTTAGCACTAAAAAGAACCTTGAGTAAATTCCTGATCTTATTTGGTCTGGTGGGACTGTTTGAATAACTATTTTGTTGAGATGTTTTTGAATTTCTAAGACTACTGCTTTCTTGTGACTGGATGGAATGTCCTGGGTTTTGGACATAGCCTTTGGTTGAACTAGAAAGAGAACATTGTAAACTCTGGTTATAATTCTCTGCACCCAAAGATCGTTCACTATCCTTAGCCAGGCATGCTGGTGCATGGATAATCGCCCCCCCGACTGCCTCCAAAGGACGACAATCAGGTCTCCTTTCAGAAATGCTGATAGGAGTTCCCAGAGAAAGAATCCATGGAACTCTGATTCTGCAGCCCACCTCTGCCTCTTACTCTGTGTCTTCCATTATTACCTCCCCCTCTGCCCTGGAAGAAGTCATTGCCATGTTTGTCCTGAAAAGGCCCTTCGGACTTTTAAAACCATAGCCTTCCACTCTGCTGTGTCCTGGAATAAGGCTGCTGGGGAGTAGAAAAGCATACCTCTATGGCAGAAAGAGTCTTTCCATCTTTTTCACATCTGGCTAGAGTCTCATTAACTTTGGGGCAAAATAGGGATGTTCTGTCAAACGGAGCATTGATGAAAGAAGACTTAAATAGCTCCGCAATCTCACATAAGTGCATCCAGGAGTGTCTCCTGATGGCTATGCCTGAACCCGCACCTCTTGTAGTCCCTTCGGCAGCATGTGCAATTAGCCTCATGGATGAGTTGGATATCGATTCTAGGCTTGCAAGCTGAGAAGTCACTTTGTCTCGAACTCCTTCAGCTACTGTTTCTGACAGGGTATCTGAAAGTTCAAAAGTTCTTTTATCAGCTCCCTCTGCAATCTGGTAAAATGTGCCATGTAATTCAAGGACCTAAGAGCAAAAGTTGATGCAGCGTATACATCCTTCCCAAATCTATCCATAGCCCTAGACTCCTTATTAGGAGGATGGATAGTGGGACTTTCGTTGGTAAGTTCCTTCTTACTAGCTGCCACTACCACCATGGTGTCTACTAGAATTCCCATAACCCAGTGTGGTTGATCCTTAGGAGCTGACAGTATGCGGTCTGGTATCTTTGGGATCAGCTCGATAGCATCAGGTGGCTTCCATGCCTACTGACCGGTCAGTTTGATGAGGTCGTCAGTGGGCAGAGAAATCCAAGAGGTGGAGGGTTGAGCACCAAAAGCCTCAAGAATATACTGATTCCTCTGAGGAAGGTTGGATGGAAGTCCAGCCCACACCTCTGTTTCAGGATCTCTAGGATGTCCCCGAAGCAAACATCATCAGGGAGAGACTTGGAGGAACCTTCCCCTTCATCAAAATCTGTATCTTTCATGAATGACTCCTCAGGGGAGTCTAAGTGCTTCCTCTTGCAGTTTCTCTTCACAGGAACCTCTTCGGTGGGGTGCTCCAGAGAGGTATCCGAAGAGGACATAACTACAGTGGTTAGATCTTGAGCCTTCTGTGTCCTCTGTCCCAGGGAAGAGGCTAGAGGAAGCTCTGGTCAAGGGGAAGGACAAGATATCGATGGGGTAGGTAACGACTGACTTGCCGCAATGGACAATGCTGCTGCATGGCCTGGAAGGCAGACCCCCACCCCCCATAAAGGGATTGGAACCCAGAACTGAAAAAGACTCCTTTGGAACCGTGGTCCCACTCTGCACTGAGGAAGCCTCCTCTGAGGCCGAAGCCAGGGCTGAGCTTATGAATGCAGAGGCACTGTGGGGCATAGATGGCTCCGAAAAAGCTGAAGACGAAACTATCCCCCAGAACCCGCAATAAAGCTACGGCCCCGGGAGCTCTCTAGGTCCAACACACCCAAAACACTCAGCGTAGCGATCGGTGCTGGAGAAGGAGCTCTCTAACCAGCACCTAAGCAGTCGATACTGGAACTGTTGACACCATAGGCTCCAAAGTCTCAGTGGGAGTCGGAGGAGGAAGAAGAAGAATCTGGGTGGATGTGGGCATGGTTCCAGTAGCAATGGTGGTAGAAACCAAAGCTGAAGAAAATCACCTCACCACAAGGAGCTGGTCTAATATTCTCATTATATCCAGTTCCGTTAGTTTCCTGGTGGATTGGCCAGAGGAAGTGGAGGAAGACCTAGGAGGATGCTTCTCCAAGAAGGGGCTTGGAGGGTGGTCTGCAAAGGGATCTTTCGAAGGAGAATACCATGTCCGTGACAAATTGCTAAAGGGCAAGTCCTTTAGTTCCTGGGCTTTAGTTGTCATAATGGGAGAAACTGTTGTTGTGGATGGTGCCGAGGAACTTAGTGCAGAAACCTGCACCAATGGCACCGAGGGTTGAGATGCCTTGGTTGTTATTTCCTAGGATACTGTTGGAACCATAGAAGATTTAGACATTTTCGATAACGGCTCCAAGGAAACAGTTGAAACCGGATGAGGTCTCTTTTTAGACTTCTCCCTCTTACTGGAGGAAGAGAAAAAAGTGAAAGGTGAACTAGCCTCCGTTCTGGACCCTGACAGTGACAATTCAAAATTAGTTTTCAAAAGACATTTTAGAATAAAGGAGGTCATTGTCCTACTGTACTCATCCCTCATTAGACCCATTATAGAATACAATGCCCCATTTGGTATGTACCTCTCAAGACATCTGCAACAACTGGAAAGGCCGCAGAAATACCTCGCTAAAAGAATCACAGGCCTAAAGCAGATGCCCTATGCTGACCTCCTTAAAAAACTCCAGCTATACTCTGTCGCATATCGTCTACTCAGAGGTGATCTCTGCTTAACATACAAGGCCATGTCAAACCCAGAGCTGTTGGACATGCTACACTTAAAGAAATCCCAATCCCTCAGAGCCACACACTCCAGGGATCTAAACCTTGTCATCACAATAAACAAAACATGCTGGAGGGATAGGTTCCTGACCCAGAGACTCCCCAGACTCTGGAATAGATTGCCCATACATGTCAAGCAGAGTGCCTCTTTGACCCTCTTCAAAAGGAACCTTGACTATTTGCTGGGAGAAAGGAAATTCACCCCGGGGATCACGTCAGTTGCCCTGCTAGACAGGGGTCCAGGGAACTAAATAGTGTGGGAAGAAATAGCCAGGGAATTGTTATGGTTAGGCTTGTATAGGCCCTAGGGCTGATAGCCTAGTAGCAACCTATGAACCTATAAGTTTATTCTTACAGTCGACTAGTGCCCTATGGCTAAAACTATGACATATGGTGCAGTCTTCCTGTAAGTGTACAGCCTCAAGGCAATAGACACAGTGAGTATCCCAGTTCGAATTGGGTATTTTTCTGTCGCAGTGACAACACCTCTTAAAACCCCAAGTGCCTTTATCTGGCTTGTCTTCCATAATGAGAAAACAGAAACACTATACAGAGGCTAACTATTCTATATATATATATATATATATATATATATATATATATATATATATATATACAGATACATATATTTATATATATATATATATATATATATATATATATATATATATATATATATATAGTTCCCCTTAACAAGATCGAATGGATGGAAGCTCGGAATTCATAATCTCAAGACCAGAATCTCGAACTTCCATTCACTCGAAATTGTGAATGGGAGCCATAGGTTTAAAAAAATAAAAAGTTAACTTACCTTATTGCAGGGGGCCAGGTCCCCCTGTACCCAAGCAGTTTAAATGTGAATGTCCCGTGACCGCACTATAGTGGAGGCATGGAAAATCTTCCGTTTTGCTCTTACGCATATAGCACGGAATGGGAGATTTCCCTTTCGTTCACTATAGTGCAATCTCGGAGTAGGTATATTTAAGTAGGGGGGGTGCCCTGCAAAAACATTTGAAAGGTGTTAATTTTTTTTTTTTGTCCCTTTCATATGTTTGAGTTTCTGTAAATTCTAGATTCTGGTTTCGAGTTTATAACTTTTGAGTTTAGAGAAATTCAGTCATATGAAGGAGAACTACATATATATAGATATATATATATATATATATATAGATATATAGATATATATATATATATATATATATATATATATATAAATATATATATATATATATATGTACACACACACACACACACACACACACACACACACACACACATACATATATATATATATATATATATATATATATATATATATATATATATATATATATACACACACACACATACATATACATACATATTTTTTTATTTTTATTTTTAACTTAAGGAATTAGAAGAAATATAAGTACAGAGAATTAACAAATTACCAACAGTGGTACAGAAGAATTACCGAAAGGTAAAAAGGAAAATGTACCAACAATGGTACGTAAGGCTACCTTAAGGTAGAGAAAAAAGGGGGTTGCTTGCACACTAATAGCAAAAAGGAAGGAGAGGGTAGAAGAAGACTAACAAATTTTTATATAAAAAAAGAAAAAGAAGTAACTTACAGAGAAGAAACTGCTTTGCTTGAGAGCTTATAGGTGACACTTTGAAAGAGGCAAACGAGATCTGGGGTAATTTGGTGAGGAGCATTATGGGTAGACCTGAGCTTGAGAGTTTTTGAAACCCGCAAAATGGAATAACAGTTGAGTCGGTTCCAAGGGTTCAGAACCGAACCCACTGTTAAAGACTATGTGAAGATTGACAAAGTGGAAAGGGATGATGTTGAAACAGGGAAGAAGCTCAAGAAATAAGGAGAGACTGGGATTTTGGATGCAGGTCTTTAAGAAGAATAACAGTAATCGTAGAGAATATTACATCCATAAAGCAGCAGAAAGCATTCTAAGAACTAAGCCAACACGGGAATGCAGAAAGGAAATTCTGCCAATAGGGATGACTGCAATTAGGGATACAGACAATAGGCAAGAGGGGGCTGGAATTTATTGGAGAAAACTGACAAAGGAACCAAGGTATTGGGAACAAATAACTAGAGAAGGAAAGGTAACAGAATGAGTAGAGGCCAAGAATTTATTTGGACTGCATGTTAGAGATTGCCTTTCATATCAAGGACAGATATCAGAGTATCGGTAAAGAGAAAGAAATAGAGGGGTCCTAAATGAAAGACCTACACTGGTAAAGTTTTTAGTAGAATTTAGAACAGACTCTGTTATTAAAAAAGGAATAATTAGTAGAGCATATAAAATATTGCATGATAACTATAACAATCAATCAGAGGAGGTTAGAAAGAATTTGGAAGAGAGACTGGATAAGCAATTCACAAAGAAACAATGAGAGGATATATGTATGTCTTTCAAATATGCAACAAAATCTAGAAGATTTAGGATTATACTTTGAAATGTTTACATAGATATTTTTATACCCCAAGTAGACTCCAGAGAATATTTCCTCAGGTAGACAGCAACTGTTAGAGGTGTGACATTGAAGAAAGAGGTACTTGGGAACCTATATTCTGGGAGTGCAGTGGGTTCACAGACTTTAAGGATTCCCTGTGGAATGCACTGTTGGAGATGCTGGGTGGGTGGATTGGTGTGACAAGGGTGATGATTTTTCTGAGCTGTGATACAGAATCAGAATTGCCTATACATGGTAAGGCCGTGTTGTGTCTAATTATGGTGGCTGCCAAAAAAGCAGTTACTAGAAAATGGAAATAAAAATCTAAACCAGCTATAATAGAAGCAGTGAATACAGTAACAGAGATAAAACAACTGGAATTCAGATCTTTAGGAAAAGGTAGGAGCAAACTACATAGGAAAAAATGGGAATTGTGGGAACAATACATAAAGGAGAGGAATGAGGTTTAAAAGAAGGCAGGACTTAAATGAGCTATGTAATGTTTGACTGAAAATGATTGGGTAGATTATAAGTGATGTATAATGTTTGCGACTGGGAGTGTGTCAGTATGGTTTGTGATGTAAAATGCTTACAACTAGGATTGTGTCGGTGTGGTTTGTTTTCATTTATATAAATTATGATTGCTTATGTCTTAAGTAATGGTTTAATAAAGACACTTCTTGTTTAAAAAAAAGGGTCTATATCATTTCAACAGATGCTTAAAATAGTGAATGCTGTTTAATCAACCCAATAAAGTCGAAATCTCTAAATCCCGAACACACAGAACAGCGATTTTTTCCCAGGGGAAAAAAATCACTGGGCCATGTTTGGAACTTTGCCATTTCCTCCACTGTAGTGCAATCCTGGAGTTGATATGTTTAAGTAGGGGGGGTGTGGGGAAAAAAATCTCTGTTCTGTGTGTTTGGGATTTAGGGATTTCGACTTTATTGGGTCGATTAAACAGCATTCGCTATTTTAAGCATTCGCTGAAATAATATAGACCCAAAAAAAATGGGGCAGGAATTCAGCAATGTATGTAATGTCACTTAGATTATATGATATATAGCAATACATGTGAAATGTAATGTTTATCAATGTTAATTTGTTAATACACTTTGATTACCTTTGTATAAATATAAATTTGTCTATGTCACGACTGATAATTCAATAAAGGTGTTTAGAAAAAAAACTTGGCACATCCACTCAGATCTCCATTTAACCAAAGTCTCCCGACAGGCTTTGTCCCAGTAGAATGGAGGACAGCAACAATCATCCCTCAGCACAAGGGGAGGCCATCAACAGACCCAGGAATCTACTGACCTATACATTTGAGTAGCCTCATGTGCATGCCTATGGAAAGGATAATCATGGACCTGATTATGACATAGGAAATCTTCAGATTCTAGACCTGACCCCATTCAGCTTCATCAAGGGCAGGTCCTGCCTGTTCAGTCTGGTGGACTTCTTTAAGAAGGTCACCATGGCCATCGATGAGGGTAAGTTAGTACATACCACCTACATTGACCTTGACCTTGACAAGCCATTTGACACAATACCCCATTTTTGTATTATAGATAAACTCAGAAAAATGGGCATAAACCTCTGTGTCACCAGATGGATAGCCAAATGGCTCACAGATAGGACACATGTTATTAGAGTGGGGGAATCCATATCCAGCAAGAGGTCAGTCACCAGTGGAGTACCACAGGGCTCAGTTTTGGGTCCCCTCCTGTTTGGGATATACTTCTCAGATGTCAAGGCAAATACAGATGGCCTTTGGATGACTAAGTTTGCTGATGACTGCAAGTTGGGGGCAATCACTGACTCTCCAAATGATGTTAATATCCTACATGAAGGTATGACACAGACTAAAGATTGGTGTCAGAGCCATGGCCTCAAACTACATCTGAGGAAGTGCATAATATAATTTGGGAAATCAAGTACTCCTGCAAATTACAACATTGATAGTCACAGCTTCCCACCCGCAAGAGTGGACCAGTGATGAGAGATCTGGGTACTCAGATATATAGTAATCTGAACTTTGACCACTGTGTGTCCATGGTGATGAGGAAATTCTTCTATGTGTCTCAGCTTATAAGTAAAGGCATGGCATCCGGATCTAAGGATGTCATAGTACCACTGTACTTGGCCCTCATTAGACCAATAATTGAGTACAATGCATCCTTTGTCATGTATCTCGCCAGGCACCTCCAACAGTTTAGCATCCTCAGAAGTTTCTCACCCAAAATATACAGGGTATAACCAACATGTCATATGTGGACTGATTTAAAGTCCTATCACTGTATTCAGTTTCCTACTGATTACTGAGGGGGTGATCGATGCCTGACCTACAAGGTAGTCTCCGACCCAGCCCTGAGGAAAATGTTGCATATTTGCAAAACTAACGTTACCCTTTCCAGGGATCTAAACCTGATCTCAGACATGAATAAATAACACTGGAGAGACAGATATTTGTTCCAAAGATTGCCCCTGCTCTGGAACAGGCTTCCTATTCACGTGAAGCAGAGCCCTTCCCTGACCATCTTCAAGCAAAATCTGGACCAGTGGATGGGAAATCGCAACTTCACTCCTGGAATGGCACCCATGTCCCATATGGACAGAGGTAGTCTAAAAATTGTCAAAACCCCTCTTGCTGACCCTTAACTTTCCATCTAGGGATAGAAAATTGGATAAAATCTGGGTAAAACTGGATAGGCTTGAAAGGGGTCTTGATCCATTAGCCTAGTAATCTGCTTTGAATCTATGAAGTAACATTGGAATAAAGGAAGTTTTCCCTCACCTCCAAAGTTGAGTGACATCAAAGTTAGTTTTAGAGTTATTGAGGTACAGGTGATGCTTTTATGTTGTTTTCATAGAATGATCACATTTCTGTTATCACATTATTAAGGAAGTACTGCATGGTTTAGTTTGCTCAGTAAGTCACCATGTACTCATTTTTTACCTAATCATAATGGTAAAGAAACATTTAAGGCTGATAATTATGTAAGACTATTAACATGTTAAGATCTTTAGCAAAGTCACTGAAGAAAGTGATACAGCAGCAAGCCACCTCTCATTTATTTCAGTACAACATGCTATCAATTACAGAGCGTGAAATAAGCGATGGCTATGACATACATTCTACTACAGCAAAAAATGTTATGGTTGCTGGAAAAACAGACTATGGGGATTGTGTCAGACCCTTATTCTTCAACTACTCAAAAGCTTTTGACACAGCACACCACTCTTCTACATAGTACACCGATCATTTCTTTTCACTAGACTTGCAGCTAGACTTTTGTACCTCACCTCTAGCTTGAGTGTCCAATTATCTGTTCAGTGAGTTGGGAAGCTTGGCTATAAAATAGCTGCTCACATCTTTATTCAGGACATGCAGGTGCCCCACAAGGATCCATTTTAAAACCCTTGTTGTTTTCCATGTATGCAAATCATGTAAGGAGTTTACTGCAAGTGTAACACTCAGTATACAGGTGACTCTAATCTTATTTGCCATGCAAGAAACACACAGACACTTGCAAATTAATTGCAAAATGTGTTACTAGAATTCTGTTAAATGAAAACAATGGATATATTGTCTTACAAAAGTGCTGAACTAGCTGACAGCTAGACCTGTTTTCAAATTTGCACAAAACCTTTCCATTATGTGTAGACTATCACCTCTTGAAAGTACATCAGTGTATACTTAGACCACAACTTTTTCTTACAGAATAATGTTGACCAGGCTATTAAACAAGTTCACTCAAACCAGAGGAGTTCATGCAGTTGTTTGATGTGGAATTAAGACCGTCTTTTGCTAATGTGGAAGACTTAACTTTCCATACATATTTTACCATTTATAATTAGCTGGCATCATTTTCAGCTATGACATTTAAGCCTGCACTTCATAGCTATGTAAGAAACATTGCTTCCTATATGTCCTTTTGGATGGTAAGCATCTTTGCTATATGGAAGATGATGGTCTAGGATTGTCAGACGTTCTGATTCCTAAATGTTTTATCAGCTAGTAGCATCAAGTATTGTCTTAGCTGGTACAAGTTTTTTTTATTTTTATTATTACCCAGATTAATCACCTCCTTCCTTCATACTTATTGTAAACCTATCTCACAACTGCTATGCTTTTTACTTCTTCCTATTAACCTCTGAATGTATTAGCTGTCAGCTAACAAAGTTTGGTACTAACTTAGCCTATCTTAGAAGGTACTAAAGAGCTTGCTCTTGTTTAGCAAGCACTCTATAGTGTAGCATGAATTTGTCTCTACCTCTTATATATGTTTTCACCATTATCGTGTAGAAATTTTGTCAATTATATGATGTTTAACTATTATGTAAATAACTTGTATTGCCTAGCCTTAAAAATTCACTGTATCTATATTGCTATTAACTTTAGTGGAGCTTTCTCCCCGGGCCTGTACTGAAAATGGACATATATCCAGTTGGACTAGCCCAGTCAACAAATGTAAAATAAAATAAATTATTATTATTATTATTATTACTACTATTTACTGTTTTTTTTTACTATTTGCTGTTGACTTTTACAGCATCGTTAATATTATTAGACAGAATTGGGCCATACTTACTGAAAACTCATATTTAATGGACATCCTTGGAAAAGCTCCTCCCTTTGTGTGCAAGAAAGCCAGGAACATCAGGAGTTGGGTTCAAGGTACATGGACTAATAAGTGTGGAGCTAACTGTGTCTTTTGTCAACACATACAGGAGGGAGAAATTTTTTTGGCCATATTTAAAGAAAATGATTAAAACCAGTGCAGGAGGTGACTGTAACTCAATGCAGGAGATTTACAGGGCTATCTGCAATGACTGTGAATCATTTTATGTGGTGAAAATGCTCAACACACTTAAAAGAACGATTTCTGGCCATCTTTCTGAAATTAGAGCTAAGTGCAAGAATAACGCACTGGCTTGGCACCTGGAGCTAAACAAAAGACATGCTGGCTTTAAATTTCAAATTATTGACAATGTATACCTTTTGGAACTGGAAGGAGACATCTCTAATCTTTTAGAAAAAATGTGAACTACTGTCCCAACTGAAAACTGAGCTCTTTTAGAAAACCAAGGCTTAATTATTATTGCTCCATAAAAAGCATACTAAATCTCAGAAAACTGCCCCACTGTTTAAAAGACTGATATGGAACTGATTAATGCTGACATTACTTGCTTATATTGTGTTTAAAAACAAATATCAAACACTTTACTTCTTTTAGCACTAACTTACAATGTTATAAAGGACATACTTTAGGTGGCTCGTATATACATTAATCATTTTTGATGGCTGCACATTAAATGCTACTTTAGATTTTAAACTGAACACGTTTGTTACATTTTTTCCTTTTAGGCAGTGAAAGTCTGATAGTGTACACAATGTGCATGGGCCTAGGTTTTTTTTTTTTCCCCCCTTTTTTTTGATTTAAAGGTTGCAATTACTCTTGAGTGCAGTCTTACTCTCTCAAACTAATTGCTTCTTAGTTAGATGTCACACTTTAACAGATCCCCATGCCCTTAGTGCTTTATTTTTAATATTTATCACTGTATTTCCAGCTTAGCAATTATTTATGTTTTTTTCATCCTGCTTATGTTTTCAGTACTTTATCTATACACATGGTCATTCATATTATGATTTGTTTTTGACACACAAACCTGATGAAATATTTATTTGATATGAAAGCGATCTTTGTTAAAAGTTGTATATTTATTAATATTTATTCTGGTAGACGTGTATTGGTAGATCTTTTTGTTAGTCAGTCAGTCATTTTTTAGTTTGTTCCTTAATTAATAAAGTTTTGATTCATTGGTTGATTAGCCTATACAAAGTGTTAATAAACTGGTCTTAGATTGTAATTTGTCTCTAGCTTTCTAGATTCAGTTTTAGTTAGCACAGTCTCTGATTACACTGTGGTGTTAAGAGGGACTTGTCTAAAGGAATGATTTTAATGCTTTTATTGCTCTTAACAGAACTACCCTCTGTAACTACTCCCTTGCTCCAAACAACCTGATTATATATAAGGAATGTTTTGATGCCTTTCATTATACTCAACTAAGATAGTTTGTTTGTGTTTCAATAAAGGATATTCCATTTTTAACTCAACTGTGGACTACCAACTATTTTCTGTTTGATTATTTTGTAACATGTATTTTATAGTTATATTTTACAGTTTGATTTTTATTACATGAACTAAGTGCATAACATAATTCAGGAAATGAATATCATACCCTCCACACTGCAAAGTTTCTTCCTGTTTTTTTTTTTTTTTATTTACTGTTTAGGTACTTGTTATTACATTTTTAGAAAGATACAAACGCAGTATTGAACAGAACCACATTATCAGCTTGTACGATTTCTGCCTTTTAGGACAGTGTTTTTTGCTAATTTATAAAGGAGGTCCTGCAATTTGTTGAGTGGACTTTTGATAAAATGGGAATATTTTTTTTTTCTTTTTTGTCATTCCCAATGTTTCATCGGGAGCCCTCTTCTAAACAGAATAAGATCAAGGAACAGTTACAGTAAATTAATTTCTCTTTATCCCCAGTGTTATGCAATCTCAGATTTAGTATATTTAGAGATACAAGCTTAGAAGAGATGTGGAGACTGGCCTGAGGTCTGCCACATACATTTGGAGATGACATCTTAGGGAGGGGTCCATAATTGCTGCTTTACAAAGACTGGATACAGAACAGTAACCTAGTGACAGGATATAAATATGTGCCAGGGATTTAAATATGTAACCTCAAGCACTCACTATATGTTAATTCAGGTTTGCAGTCCATCAGTACCCTGACTTCTCCCATGAACTGTTTACGTGGTTAGCAACTTGGCTGTTAGGAAATTTGCCAGAGTGGGGGGTTCAGCAAAATGTTTATTCTGAGTAATGGTTGTCTTGACTTGCTGCAGTATTGTCCACAGAATAGGATGAGGGTAGATATAGGATGCTTATTAATTCTTTTTAAAAATAGTATCCAATAATGCTCTTTCCTAAATTATTACTGAAGAGTTGTTAATCTAAGAGCTTCCAGTAACTTAACTCATTTTTCTGTGAAAACTTCTGAGATCACCAGGGCAAACAATTTGTCTTTGACTGAAACAGTTTGCTTTTTTGGCATTTTATTTCTTTTTCTGACTCACTTGTCACATCTTGATTGAGCATGTTTCCAGTGGTCCCATGCTGTCTTTCTCAAAAACTATATTCAAATTGCTTGATGTTCATCATGTCGATCACTGCTGCAGTAGTCTTAGCTATCTATATAGGTTATATCCTCCCAAGGATATAACAACTGGCCAGCTTCCAAAGCTTCAAGGCACCTTCCACATGCTCAAACTGTTAGGCAGCTTGAAGTGAGCTGCCTAAAATCATAGGTTTGAGCGAAGCCCTTTAGAGCTTTCCTGCCATTGATGAGAGAACTACTTCACATGCATTCAAGGATCAACTCTCAGCTTGAGCTGTTTCTTTGCTGGGCAGATAAGTTCCCTTAATTTAGGAGTTTGTGTCTGTAAGAATTGGTAAGATTGTACTGTACCATAATTAGCTGGAAACACTGAGATGAGACTCAGCTGAAAGTCTATCTTTTAATTACCCAAACTCATGCTGAACAAGTGCCAGTCTCTCCTTTATGGGCCAAGTCTTATGTACTTTTCAGAATGAATACTCCAAATACTGTAGTTCATTAACAATATCCAGATAGTGTCTTTATTAACAGTGCTGATAAACAATTAGTATTCAAAGTTACTCCACATCATATTCTGATTGTCCTGAATAATGTAGCATTGGCTTTAAATTTTACATTCTGTAATCTAGCAAACATTATTTTGTCTCTGTGTATATTACGATATTGTTTATGCATTGCAACACTTTAATACAAAGTTCTTAACTAATGACTGCTAAACAAAACAATAATACAGGAATTAATTTGCCAAATCTGTAACTGTAAATCCTTTATTTTGCAAATTAATTTGACCGTTAGTTCTGCTATACCTTACAAGACATAGAGGTATATGGTTACCCTTTTACCCAATATGTCTTTCTGAGCACTTCAGCTGTGTCAGCTGAACTGGAATTTATTTTATCTTTAACCCATAAATCTGCATGTTCCTATCATAGCCAATTCTTTAAAATGTGTACATTTGCACAAATCTTGTCAATGAAATCTAAAACAGTATATAACTCTAAGGACATGTTTATACCTAGTACAGAGCTGCTACACTTTCAACTGTTAGCTGCTGTAATCTTTGACATTTTAAATCCTGACAAAACTACATTTGTGTCTTTTAATGAAGATCTATATGTTACTGGAGTTGATTTGTCTGTAAACAAAGAAATATTATTTATTTTAAACTTAAACAATGACAGATTAAAAAATAAGAAACTAAATGAAGTAACGTGAACTTGAGACATTGCCTGCATATTATGTACGTTGACTGTGTTGACATTTGTATGTTTAATACTGCAACAAAATCCTGAATTTTGAATTACATGTATTACATTCTGAACGTTTGTATGTGAAACTGTACTACAGCTGAAATCATTATGTTGAATTGCACGTAAGTCTGAGACCGTACTGACAGAAGCTGACTCATTAGCTTGCTTCTGTGATTTAAATGTTTTGTGTTTAGACATATTTAACATTCTTGAACTAATAATCTTTAACTTTAAGAGAGCATTTTTAAAATTAAGTCAAAGATTTACTAATGTCTTAATTGTAGTAGTATTACTTGACATGTGTATACAACAGGTATGGAAATAACGTTTAACTGATAAATTTAAACTTTTTTTGAGCTGTTAACTAAAAGGTGCATATAAAGTCTTAAGTAACTTTATGGTCCTGGAAGAATGTGTTCTGTTGTCTGTAGCTTCTTAACCTTTTTGTTGCTTTTTGGCTATATGACGTCACACTGGAAACATAAACGTTTGTGGAGATAGCTGTTAACTGGATAATGTTTTTTATGTTCTGAAGGAACACTGCTTTGATTTAATACTGGTCTGCTGAAGTTGTTTGAGGCTGAAGTAAACACTGGTACTGTGGACTTTGGTTAACAGCTGCATTGAGTATATATGTCCTGTGTATGTTTTTTTGCATGAAGTAGTGCTGTTTTACTGAAACGTTTTTTCTGTAATGAGAAATGCAGCTGTTTCTGTTTGCTGATAAGGCTGTTTGAAATAATTGCTGTGTAGACTGCTGTAGTTGAACAAAACACTGCTATTTTGTAGATTTTTGTAGAACACACATAGTGCGACCAATTCTGGAAATGAACAATACCTTCATTGAAAAGGTGGTCTGTAGCACCGTTGATTACCTATACTGAGGCCTCTCAGCTGGACAACATCTTCTGCTGTAGTGACTTGGAAGAACACTCACTGTGAACTTAAGAAAATATATGCTGCACTGGAAACTGGATTTGAAAGGGTTACACACTACAACTGTCTCTGATCATTCAACTGCCCAGAGTAGCTGCTGGGTTGCAAGAATTATATATCTCTCCCCAGACAACAGGCCTGTTCGAATGCCATTGTAAGAATTGATAAGACTGTACTGTACCATAATTAGCTGGAAACACTGAGATGAGACTGAGCTGAAAGTCTTTATCTGTTCATTACCCAAACTCATGCTGAGCAGGTGCCAGTCTCTTCTTTATGAGCCAAGTCTTGTGTACTTTTCAGAATGAATTCTCCATACACTGTAGTTCATTCACAATATCCAAATACTGTCTTTATTAACAGTGCTGATAAACAATTAGTATTCAAAGTTACTGCATGTCATATTCTGAATGTCCTGAACAACGTAAACTAATATAGCCTTTCTTTGACAGGTCTTCTGTACTGAGGCTCGAGTGTCTGTAGTTTTCTCTGAAATAACAGGTTGAATGAACTAACTAACCTTAACTGACTTCTCTAAGTGTATCTGAAGTTGTTGTGTCTTTTGGCTTTTCCCGGTTAGGGGTCGCCACAGCGGAACTCCGGTCCGCTAATGATTGGCAGTAGATTTTTACATGCCAACTTGCCGGGCCTGACGCACAATCTTCAACGAAGGAACGCCCATTCATGCATGTCGCCACACAGAAGACTCTCTAACTGAGAATCGAACAGGGCAACGTCTTACTGTGAGGCAACAAAGCTACCACAGCACCACCACCACAGTGTTCTAAGTGTATCATAATACCTAAACCTTGTTATGCTTTACATGCCCTCTTAGCCTTGGTTCCCAGGCTTGGTTTTAATTTGACATTCCATTAAGGAACATTCTGTAGCTGGCAATATTGCATCTTTACCTTGAGAAAAGAACATTCTGTCTGCACACTTTATGCTTATCTTTCCTTTCTAATAAACTGTTGATCAGCAAGGTTATCCTTTCTTTCTGCTTTAACGTTTCAAGGACATGCATCTGGAGTATTTCTCCCTGGGCCTCTGCTGAAAATTGGCTTAGTTCCAAGTTGGACTTTCCCGGTAAACAAATGTTAATTTAAAAATAAATATAAATAAATAAAAGCAACTGTCTTTTATGCAAAAGTAAAACACAATTTCTAGGCCTATTTTACTCTTTAGCCTGTCTAATGTCTAATAACTACTTAAAAATGGAAATCCCTAATCTAACAGTGTTTTAACAGACTGTTACAAGACTTAAATGTACTTTTAAATGGCAATACACTTTTTGCCTGTTTAAATGTTGTTCAAAGTAGTTGAAAATCATTTTTCTGCAGAGAAAGTTTTCTTTTTGAGACTGGCAAAATGTATTAAAGTGGCTTTTGCTGTGTTTTTGTGAGAAAAAAGTGACTTTTAACAACTTTAAAATTTTACTGGTGTATGTTACATGTTTTAGCCAGAAAAGAGGCCTGATTTTTAGCAGTTTGCCTCAGCCGCAGGTGGTGACTCTGCTGTGGCCAAAGCCAGCACACTGGATCCCTCTGAGATAGCACCTACAGTCACTATAGACCAGTGGGTTAACCCTGTTCTTTGCAGCTGTTGGGGTGTCCTCAGCCAGCAAGGAAAAGCCACTCTTGTCAGTCCTGGGAGAGGGAACATGGAAGGGTTCAGTGTTTAGTCAGAATGTTGTACCTATCCCTGGGGAAGTTGCTGCTGCCATTAACAATACTTTTGGCCCCATTTTTCCTGTCAAAAAGAAACAGAAAACTAAACATGTATCTACTCCTCCTCAAATTTCCCTGGAAAGGAGTAGTTTACTAGATTTGGTTCAGGATTTAATACAAGCTATAGATCCTTCTTATAAGGTGATTTCTAATAAATGAAAGAGGGATGCCTCTTTTCCAGAAGAGATGCAAGATTTTGAATATTGACAGGAAAATGAAGAGACACAAGGAGGGTTTCCTCCTCAGTATTCTGATTCAGACTCTGAGCAGAGTACATTATCTGTGAGTGCTTCTCTTTCTCTGAGACTATTTCCAGAATGTGCCAGTGTTTTCACTTGGACAGCTCTTGAGGTTTCTCAGTCCCTCAGAAAATATTGCAAACTATTACAGATGGAATTTCAGGAATCTTACCCATTCCTCTAGTGCTGTCGGCTTTGGAGGGTGCTTGTGTGTGTGTGTGTGTGTGTGTGTGTGTGTGTGTGTGTGTGTGTCACTGCCTGCAGTTTTCCTGGCAGTCAAACTGTTGTCCTTAAAAAGGCAGATGTATTAAAGGAGAACCGCACCCACATACTGAAAAAACATGTTTATTTCATCATGTATTAATGTTTCTATATTTTACCACCACTTTTGGACTCCATATACTTCTTTTATATTTTTAAGTAGAATTCCAGAGTATGCCCACATGGGGCCTGGCATCTTGATTTATTTTAGTCTACCTCTAGGTATCCAACAATGCAGTGTTTGGCTTTAAAATATTAAATAATAGCCCCTAAGTTCATGTCATTGCATTGACTTTACATGTGTTTTCACATATACCCTGATTCCTTTTAGTCAGTCAGGTTTAATTACCGTTTCTTGCTTTTCAATGACTGCTTAAAAGACAAACGGGGATAATCACACAAAACTATATTCTCAGTGCCTGTTACTTCTTTTTCTTTCTGAAGTGACCAGTTTTCATTCTTTTGTTATGCCGGAGTTGTAGTCCTTAAAGGGATACTCTACCTCCTGAAAAATCCATTTTTTGCCTCGGTCCAAGGGCTACACATTGCTTCCCATTCTGTTAATCACCTCCCTCCTTGCAACGTCATGAG
>NC_056733.1:1088180664-1088183164 GCF_019279795.1 Protopterus annectens | reverse complement strand
CTCCACTTGTCACTGGTCTGAAGTTGGATTTGGAGTCTGCTACTTTCACAGTGTGGGTTCTGTCAGTGAGCCAGTTGGCAACCCATCTTGTGACATAGGGATTTATACCTAGTTTAGTGAGTTTATCTATAATTCCAGAGTGGGGATGGTGTCAAAAGCCTTGGCGAGATCTAGATAGGCTGTGTGAACCACCTTACCCTCATCTACGGCTTTGGTGACTGCTTCAAAGAAGTCTATCAGGTTTAGGAGACATGATCTGCCTTTTACAAACCCGAACTGGGTGGGGTCCTGAGTTTGGAGATTACCAATGTCATTGTTTATAAGTTCCATGATGATACGCTCCATAGCCTTGCAGACCAGGCTCGTTAGGCTAATGGGGCAGTAGTTTCCGGGGTCTGTGGTGGCTTCCCCTTTGTGGAGTGGAATAACTGTTGCTGTGCACCATTCAGTGGGCACATAGCCTGAGGTGAGGCTATGATTGAACATGGTACTTAGGTGGGGTGCCAGTTCATTCTGTAGTTCATGTAGAACACAGCCTAGGATGTCGTCAGGTCCCATGGATGCTGTGTTCCTGGCTTTGGATAGTGTGTTTTTTACCTGTGCAGCCGTGATTACAGGAACTTTGCATTCTTCTGGTATAGAGATGGGCCCTTTAGGGGATGACAGAGGGGTAAAGTTAGCACTGAACCTATCTGCCAGGATGTTGGCAATATCAGTTGGTTCTGTATATTTAGTGCCATTGTGCTGTAACTCAGAGCAGATCTGAGTGTTGCCACTGAGATTCTTGACATAGCTATAGAATGCTTTGTGGTTGTCTTTAGAGTCAGTGGTGATTTTGTTTTCATAACTAGCTTTGGAGGATTTTATGAAGGATCTCAGCTTCTTACTGAGGCTGACCAGGGAGTTTCTCCAATCATGGGATTTTACTCTTTTTTGCAACAGTTTCTTTCTTCTGTTGTAGAGTTTGTTTATGGCAGGGGACCACCAGATTGGCTTCCTTTTTTTGGAGGATAGCATCTTGGTTCTGTTAGGGATTGCACGATCCATGCACTCGTGTAAGTGCTTATAAAGTGCATTTGTGTAGGATTCAGCAGTCATACGTCTATTGTCCGTCAGCATGGGTGTCGTGAAGTTTGCCACTTCTGTCTTAAGAAGAGTGAAGTTGGCTTTGGAGAAATTTTTTACTGTGGTTTTCCTAATGGGGGGTGGGGGGGGATGTGCATGTCTAGGGTGATTAGCTAGTGGTCGGATCTGACCAACGAGGAATTGACCTCTGGTGTGGAGCACCAGTTGCCCATGTTGGTAATAACCAGGTCTAGGATATTGCTGCCCCTGGTGGGGGTGTGGATAAGTTGATCCGTGGCATTGGAATTTATGAATTCCAGAAAACCTTGAGCACAAGAGTTGGTACATGAGTAGTTTTCCGAGTTAATGGTAGGGTAGTTGAAATCGCCCATTATTAGGGTGTTAGGTTGTACTCTAATATTTTCCAGTGTATTAAGAAATGAGGAGTGGGAATCCTGGGGCATGGTGGTGTATCTGTAGCAAGCTACAATTTGGATTGCGGTCTTGCCCAGAGTTAGTTGCACTTGGATAATTTCGGATGCATTATGCTGAGCAACTAGCCTGGAGGTGTGGATATCCTTAATGAATATGGTACCGCCTCCACCCTTAGTGTTGAAGGTTTTCAATTGTTGATTTTATTGTGTGATTTTATTTTCTAATTTTATTAGAGAGAGGGAGAGAAAGAGTTATTTTGCTTGGCCATAACTGCTGTTGAAAACTATGGAAAGGAAGTTTTAGAGGTTCATTTTGTGGACAATGTTCGTTATGAAGTGTGTATACCGTATTCGCTGCTGCATGATACATTAGTGGCCGGACTTTTTAGTTTGGTTACTTTGAATTTTCAATATGCACGCTGGTTGAATTGACCAGTCAGCGTGCACGTTTCTCAGGTTTTGCGGGTTGCCGTTGTATAATGTTGATCCTTCAATTCCAAATATTTATACAGTCCCTCTTGCTCAAGTTCTTTTATATCACATTATTGTACAAACTGATGTTTTCTTGGTGCTGCACTTTTCCTGCTTTAAAGGTTGCTTTTGCGCATTTGTCAAGACCAAATAGCATTCTTACATCTTCTGAAAAAGTTTTCACTACTTGCAATTGTGCTTTCAGCTCCTCATGTGATGCACTATACAGTTTTAAATAATTGACAGACAAGATGAGAAGTCTTTACACTTTGATGTTTTCTAGGAGCCAAATTATAGCCATGACCTAATCTGTTAAGCAGACAGCTTAATGTGTTAAGGGCAAGACAGAATAGCAGCGGTGCTAGGGAGTCACCCTGGAATATCCCCCTTTGAATTTTTATCCTTGGAATAATAATTTGTCCTTTATCATGGCTTAATTGCAAAGTGGTTTGCCACTGTTTCATGGTCACTGTAATGTAATCTATCTAATATAACTTATACATTTTTAATCACTATTTTATCCATGAATG